>NC_045698.1:60499111-60802802 GCF_009834535.1 Camelus ferus | reverse complement strand
AAATGGATTATCATAACATACAGTGGTTCCTTCAGAGGGATGAGTATATACATGAAGGGTACTAATACTACCTAATTGTCAGAATTTATAACTAAAGAAGCTAACAAAATCTTATTTCCAACTGGCACACAAATACAATCCCTTGAATTATTTCCACAATATGACTCAGAGCACTTGTTCATTTGTTATAACACTTTAAAAAAAATTATTTTCTTTTACACCTATTACCCACAGAATTCTCTCTTGCAGAAAGGAGCAAAGTCAATATAAATAATTAAGAATTGCTTCTTCTTTGTTACTTCTGAGTCATCTTAATTAATTCCAATATATATACTCACCATTTACTGCACATATTACATGCAGAAATAAACTATTAAGAGTGCCACACAATACCTTTTTGAAGTTGCATTTGATTTGAAGTTATTCAGTATCTTTCAACCTATGCCACATTTCAATAATGACTATTTAATAATGACAAGCTTGGCATTTCATTTTCCTTGCCCTATGGCACCCTACAGTTGAAGGCAAGGAAAACTCTCCGGTGATTAGTTATTTAAGACCAGCAACAATAACTATGCTGGAGAGAAGGCTACTTGGAGAGGACTGCATAAGAGCTGCAGCTCAACAGCCTCTGACAGAGAGCAGCAAATTATAAACCCAAGTACTTCATTGCATGTAACCAAATTGGCTAGTTGAAATGCTAATTGCCTTTCAGCAAAACTAAAGATAGACAGGGGACCTTGTGCTTCAAAGAACGAAATGCATTTTTATTCCACTTCTGCACTATTGTCTAGCTGAGAATCATTTGAAATCTATTCATAAAGGTAGCTCTTTCCCTAACCTTTAAGATGTGGGAACTTTATTTAGCCCCTACCAGCACCTCCAAGTGCTGATGTGCCAAGATGCGAACAGATGGTTGGATTTAAGCCATCTTAAGCCCCTAATAAAGTAAAGCATGAAAGAATTCTACTCCCAAATATATAGTACAGATCAAGAAAATGTGCCTAGGGAAAAGGAATTTTGAATAACAAATAAATCTATGAAATTAAAATAATCAAATCATATAATCGTTAAAACATGAATATTTTCAATGTAATTACATTCAAGTGCATATGGACGGTGCTATCATTGTCTCTCTCAGAGACCCCCAGCCTCCCTTTATAACTAATAACTTTGTCTTAGTTCAAAACTCATTTATGGACAACTATTTCAACAGCCAGTTTTCCCCCTTTATATGAAAGAGGATCCTTTCTGGGTTTTCAGAATCCAGAATAAATGAATGAGAAATGCCCTCTCAGCACCCTGCCATCATCTGAGGTATAGCTAGACTCACGCCTGGCTGCACCAGAAAGGGCTCCATGACCACCTGCCCAACAGCTGGGGGAGGGACTTGGTCTGGTATATTTTAGTGTATAGTGTGTCACAGTGGAATCAGAAAACACAGCTTTTGTATTAACACAGCCTCCTGGGTCCCAGCTCCACCCGTCTCCTCCTCTGCCACACCTCTATCAGGGCGACAGAGCTCGGGTGCTGAGGCTTCCTGTGTGGCCTGACATGCTGGCATATCAGGGAGCCCTCCATACATGCAAAGATGCCTCCTGTCCCTCCAGTCCTGCCTTGTGAAGGAAAAAAATAGGCATGCATGCTTGGGGAAATTAACTTTCTGTGCACTTCATCCTGCATGAGAGGGAAAGAGTCTGGCTTATTAGTAGTAAGTTTATCTTCCATTTCTCAACAAATATCTTTGTTTATATAATGTCTGAGCTGCCTGAGAGTGGCAGAATACTAAGTCTAAATAGAGGTTTAAACTGTAAACTGTTTCAATAAATAATTCAGCTCTCACCCTGATTCAATAGGAGTTAAGGGAAAAAAGACATCTCTCTGGCTAGATGTTCAACAAAACCTTTGGATGATGGCATTCCTGGTCAATTTTTTTTTTCTGGACTTTTTGAATTTCCCACATACCTCTGTACTATCTTTACAATAGGAAAAAGAAAAGTTATTTGCAAGTCAGAATGAGAGAAAGAAATCTACACTCAACTGTGTGTAATACTTAGCTATGTGATTTTTCTCTCACAAAATCAGGGAAATGCCCATCCATATCTCTCCATGGTAACATACATTTTACAATGAAATTACACAATCATCATCTAAGGAGCTCAATATGCTTTATAATTTATGCATAAATTATCTAGCTACCTTCTATATAAAGTCAAAAGTAGGGATGGCACAGTGCTTTCCCTGTGCAGATTTTGGACCCAGTGCATAAAATAATTCCCTGTTACAGGTAAATGTGCAATAAAGCTATTTATTCAATGTATTAACCACTTTGCTAAACCCTAGAGATACTAGAGAAATATATAACACAGTCACTCATCCTCAAAGATTTTGTATCCTAATTGGGGCAACTTGAAAATTTCAAGAATTGTAGGACAGCAATGTAAAAAAGACATAAAGTGGGAAGGCATAGCTCAGTGGTACAGTGCATACCTAGCACGCATGAGGTCCTGGGTTCAATACCTCCATTACCTCCATTAAATAAACAAACTAACAAACTTAATTACCTCCCCCACCAAAAAAAAAGGGTAACTTAAAAAAGGACATGAGGCAGCATTTGGTTGAGTGGCAATAAATCAAACATTTAATGACCAAGTTAACCTGTTAATATGCTTTTCACTTACTTTTCACAGTTTCTTGAAATGTGCAGGTGACTAAAGTCATAAATGGGAAAATAGAAATAAGTGACTTGGAGTCTCTTAACTTTTCTAAGTTTCAGATTCCAAAATATAAAATAAAGGATTGGTCTAGTTTGGCTCCAAGTCTCCTCCCAGGGCTTAAGGATTTCAGTGCTGTGTTCACAGCGTATGAATTTCTGAACAATAAAGTATCATGCACCTAATCTATATCAAAATAGACTTTCTTTGTGGACCCTCCCAGAGCATAGATCTTTCTACCTAAGTTTCTTCACCTTCAAATCAGAGTAACAGTGTCTGATGATTAAACCTAAAGCTACTCTATTTAAAGGGCCTGAGGAGAATTTCTGATAAATAGAGGACATTCAATAAATGTGGCATAATATTATCATTCATCGTGGGAATATGCACAGAAGGGTTTAGTCACAGCTGATTCTGCTGTGAAGTCTTTTTCTTTGGGCGTAGCATAGGCAGGGACATCTCCAAATGGAAAGATATCTAAAATATTTTTGCTTAACATTAGCCTCTGACTTCCTATATCATTTCTAATCATTATTTTTATTACCACAAAAGCATTTATGTTCCAAATATATCTTATCATTTTCTAACAATGAATACAATTAGAATTCAATATTTGATAAAATACATACAACATTTAACTATAATTGTTGATATTAAAATATGATAAATGTTGACTGATACTATATCTGATGATATCAAGACTCACTGTTGTTGCCTAATTTACCTTCACTCCATTGTGGACTCATATTTCAGTTTAAGATTATTTCTTAGCTGGTGTTTATGGGCGTTTTCAGTTTTTAATCATCACATTTAGTATAGCATAGATGCTCAGAGTACTCAGGAAAAATCCTTGATTAGCTCTTACTAACTGGGGAACTTTGGACAAGGAGCTTAAACTTTCCATGCCTCAGTGTCATTATCTGTAAATTGGGATACTATTTAATTTATGGTGCTGTTGTGTTAAATAAAATAACCTTTATATAAAGGGTTTCTCAGACTTGATTACATAGCAAGCATTCAATACTGGGTAACTGTCATTCACCATGGAAATAGGAACATGGAGATAGGCTTCGATCATACTCTTTTCGTGTGTGGAGGGGAGCGGGTAATTAGGTTTACTTATTTATTTTTGGAGGAGGTACTGGGGATTGAACCCAGGACCTTGTGCATGCTAAGCATACACTCTATCACTTGAGATATACCCTCCCCCCTCATACTTTTTTTTAGCGTATACATTTTGGTTACTTCTTTCAAAAAAGTTGTAATCTTGAGACATTTCATTTCAAGCTGAAGTAAGTCTTTTTAATCAGTTAGTCCAATCCCTTTACTTTATGACTGAAGAAAAGCCAAAGAAGGATGAGTGAACGTCCAAAGTCACTATAAGTTAATGTCAGAATCAGGATGTTATATCTAATTGCATGCATTTAAAATGTTTTATTGAAACACATTTCACGGTGTATTTGGCACATCTCTGCAGCCTAGGAAATTACCCCAAAATAAACTGCTAGTGTTCATTTGTATTGTAACTAGACCATAGAACATCTTTTTTTTCTTTTCTTTTTCTTTTTTTTTTGGGGGGGAGGTCTATCTGGCTCTTTGATAAATGACACAGAGAAAAAAGAACTTTAGTAATTTAAGGTAATAACTTCAACAAGAATTTGTATATAATGCTGTATGTATTAGTTAAGGTACTTTTTTTTAGCTTTATCCTAATTATCAGTAGTTATGCACCCTCAAGACTCGATATCAGTAATTTCTAAAACAGGGTGCAGCTAACATATTACACGTTTCTAAAGGTTGTGGATTTTTTGAAATGTGGAAATTGGTTTAAGACAAAAATTACACATTATAAACTAACATTGCACCTAAAAATCGGTTTTCCCCAGATGAACATCGCTATAATTTCTTAGTTTTAGTTTTAAGAAAAAAATCAATTTTAAAATAGTTTAAAACATTTAAAACGTGTTTAAAACATTTAAAGTGTGTAAACTTTATATAAACATATATATACGTATGTAAATATATATGTAACATCCTACAGCTCCAGGCTAATTCCAAATTCCGTGAAATCAATTCCCTGAAAGTTCTTCAAAGTAGCCGTTATTTAGGAAAATAAGACTCAAATTTATCTCAACTTCCCGTTATTTATTATCTACGGCGCGCCTTTCTTAATCGGTTATTTTCCAGGCAGACATTTTAAAATTAAAGCTAAGATTCGAGTTTCACACAGGAAGAAAGAGAAGAAACTTCTCCCTCTGCTCCTTCACTTCTCACCCCCTCTGAGACCAGGCTGCTTCGGAACGGGCGCGCGGCAGGAACAACACGCTCCCCGCACCGCCGCGGCCGAGGGCAGCGCGGACTTGGGCAGCTCCGCGGGGTTCGCTGCAGCCCGCCGCGCGCTCGCCGCCTACCTCCAGCAACAGGTGCGGGAGAGCGACTCCGCGCCGCGGGGGACGCTGCAGCGCTCCCGGGGCCACCGGGAAGCTCGCGTTACCACCCCGCAGCCATAGCCTACCTGGCCCCGCGGACACCGACATCCGCGCGCGCCCTGCGGTCCTCGCCGGTTCTCCCCTCGCACAGCCTCGCTCCGCCTTCTCGCTCGCGTCCCCACGCTTCGCCCGGGTTGCGGATTCCTTCTCCCGCTGTCTAGTCTGGAAGGTGGCTCCAGCCGCACCGCCCCCCCCCCCCCACTCTGCCCCCTGCCTCCTCCCCCATCGTCCGTCTGCTCCAATAGGACTCGCGGCTCTCCGCGCTGCGCTCACCTGACCAGCGGAGCGGGGGTGGTCGTCCAAGACAGCGCGCCCTCGTCTGCGCAGCTGGCAGCCAGGTCCGCGCTCCGGCGGCGGGAACTCCCTGCCTTGGCCATCCCTAATGGACTCTCCCATCAGCCAGGCGCCAGAGCTGACCTGCCGGCGCGCCGGGACACGCGCGGCCAGCAGCTGCTGCGCGTCTCGGATCCAGTACGCTGTCTGCGCTTTCTGGTCTTCCGCTTCGACTAAACTTGCTAGTTTATCGTCTTGGGCACAAGGAACCCCTCTCCTTCCCCCAGACAGCGGGGCACTCCGCCCTAGGTACGCCACTGTAAATGCCACTGTTCCTTTTTGGGGAGAAAACCCAGTAATTGAGTCTTGTTCTTTTCCTAAAGGGACATTTAATGTTGAATAGGAAACAGAAAACAGTGGAAGGCACTGTGAGAAAAACAACGATCTCTAAATCACAACCCTGAGTTCACTGAGGTGGCACTTGCTGTCTGGGGTGAAAGTTTAACGAACCAAAAAACAATATGCCAAGCAAAAAAAAAAAAAAAAAAAAAGCATCCCATAGAGTATTAGTGATGCTCTGAAAGGAAAAGATTATAGGAAGCGCTGAAAGCTTCTCCCAAGAGCTGAAAAAACCACAGCAAACAGTATAGCTGGTATTTTTAGCAAAGTTAGCTGTTACCAAATGTTGAATGTATTCGTTGAATGCCCATTGCACTTAAATACAAACTCCTCACGTGAACTAAAAGAACCACATGATTCTCTCCCTCTTTTCTTCTGAAGCCTCATCTTGGATCATTCTCCCTCTTTTCACTGTATTCCTATCACACTGACCTTCTTTCTTTGGTTCAAACACATCAAAATCATTCCTGCCTCAGAACCTTTGCACAAGCTTCCCTCTCTGTCTGGCACACTGTTGCTAGAGATCTGCATATGGCTTGGCTCATTCTACCATCACCTTCATTTGAGGGGTATCTCAACTATCCCTTTCTTGGAGGTGTCTGATGATTTCTGTGGGCACTCTTATCTATTACCTTGTTTGATTTTCTTTTTCTTATTTATCCCGAATAAAGATCTCTTTTTTATTGAGTTATAGTCATTTTACAATGTTGTGTCAAATTTCAGTGTAGAGCACAATTTTTCAGTTATACATGAACATATATATATATTCATTGTCACATTTTTTTTCGCTGTGAGCTACCATAAGATCTTGTATATATTTCCCTGTGCTATACAGTATAATCTTGTTTATCTATTCTACATTTTGAAATCCCAGTCTGTCCCTTCCCACCCCCTGCCCTATCCCGAATAAAGGTCTTACTTGCTTTTTATGTGTTTTTGTCTGCTTGTAAGAATGAAAGCTCCAAGAAGGCAGTTTCCATGTCTCTCTCATTTGCTGCTCTATACCCAGTAGCTAGAATAGGCTCTGGAATATAGTAGAAAGTTAATGCACATGGGAGGGCGGTGGGGAGGGAGGAAAAGCCCTGTACAGGAAGACTGTGTGAAGAACCTGGAGGCTCTCATATCAAAAAGATTCCCAGAGCTTATTTCCTAATACTTCAAAATCCAACTTTAGAAAACATGAGTTGATCCCATGTTAAAATACAAATATGCCTGAATCGGAGAGATTTTAAACTTCTTCAATCATTTGTAGCTTAGAGGGACTTTGTTCTTCAAGTCATGTTTTGATAAGGAAAACAGAAAGGAAGAGGATTACTAGGCATCTGGAGGTGGGAGGTGGCAGGTGCCGCTGAGAGAGAGGGCTGTTGAAAGGAAAGTTGAAACTTCTGAAAGCAAGCTGGCCTAATTCTCAATTCTGCCTAAATGCAGCACTGATGGAGTGTAAACCTTTTTCCCTATAGTAATCTTGATGAAATCAATTCAATAACTCTAAATTTCACACTTTAGTAGTTTTTTTAAGCCCTATAAGAAAAGTACTGATGTCACACAATTTTTCTTCCTTCTCCAATTTAGTTAGTCTTGCATACTAAGTAAGCCTTATAAATCTTTTCTAAAGATTTTTTAGATCCTTGAAAAAGGTATTTCTCATACTTGACATGCTGAGTTTGGATATCTAAGTTTAAGTATGCATAAGGGAATTTCTTCAAAGGAACAAAACCAAGCATAAGCAGTCTCTACTTCCCCTCCCCTCCAAAAAAGCAGATGCAAGATGTTACTTCAAGATTACCCTGGTGAGGGAGGGTATAGCTCAAGTGGCAGAGCGCATGCTTAGCATACACAGGTCCTGGGTTCCGTCCCCGGTACTTCCTCTAAAAATAAATAAGTAAACCTAATTACCTCCCCCCTCAAAAAAACAAACAAAAAAAAGAGTACCCCAATCTGTCTGCCAGAGGCTTTGGGCCCAGACAGGGAAAAATGAAGACTTGTCAGGAGTTTGCCCTACACCTGGACTCTTTCTCTCCCCATTCCTAGGTTTGGACCCACCTAGGCATCTAGTCAACTGACTTTCCTCTCTTTCACCCCAATATATCATAGAGTTCTCAATAAATTTTAGTGTTTATCATCTTAGCACTTCATAATGAGAAAACAAACAGAGCTTAAACCCAAGCTGTCAAAGGGCCTGGTGCATTGTAGTAGCTCATTAAACGTCTGTTGAATGAGTGATGTGACTGGACAAATATGTGAGAAGGAGGCCCCACTGTCAGACCCAGGATTTCATTTTGTGAGCCAAGGGAAATCATTCTCTGCCACAAAAGGATCAGAGAATCCATTTAATCACTGAGAATACTTTAAGCTTGAGGTTCTGCTCCCAGGTCAGTAAAAGACAAATAATACTCTTGGGCTTTTGGGAAATAAAAAGCCTCAGAAAATCTGAGCAATTCCCTAAACTCTCTCCCACACAGAGCTATCCCTTGGTGCTCCCACTTCCTTGAACACTCTTCTCCAAACTGATTTTCATTTAATTAATCTCTTGCTTACTGATACATAAAAGCCCTCTGCCTCTGAGCTGTCAGACCTTGCTTTTTTCTCCTTTTCATAACACCATAATCCTGCGAGCCATGACACATCTTCTAAATGAGTATCTATTTAACCAGAAGTATGGCTAGACCCTCAGAATATTAACATGGACAAAACATGGTCTCTGCCCTCATGTAGTCCATATCGAATAGGAGAAAGACAATAAATCGTGATCATAGAAAGTACAATGTGACCATCCGAGAGATACAAAGACGGTTCAGAGAAGGGAGAGGCCAGATTACTGGATTGCATCAACATGGCTTTCTTCTTGGCTCTAACAGATCTGTCACATTCACCCTGCTCTGGTTTCCAGGGCTTGCTTATTGTCCTATCTCACAGAACAGCCAGGGGCTCCCAGTGACCTCTGGACCTGAGTTAACCATCCTGTGACTGTGTCACACTCAACAGGAAACATATATAAAAATAGTTTTAAACCTCTATGCCAGGGGTCAGAAAACTTTCTACAAAGGGCCAGACAGTACATATCTTAGACTTGCAGGTCATGTAGTCTCTGTCGCGACTATTCAATTCTGCCATTGTGGTGTGAAAGCACCCAAAGACAATATGTAAACAGGAGCATGGCTGTGTTCCAATAAAAGTTATTTATAAAAGCAGGCAGTGGCCAGACATGGCCAAGGGGCCATAGTCTGCCAATCTCTGCTCTATGCAGAAGCAAAAGTTACTCTAATTATCAGGGTTTTTTGATGCAGGTATCCTAAGTTGATTAATTCACTCAATACACATTTATTGAGTGCCAATGATATAAGATGTTTCAGAGATAAAAGGAGGAAGAAGAATATGGTCTCAGTCCTTAAGAAGTTTTCTGTAGCAGGATTTGCTGTCCTGTTCCACAAGTTACCTTTATATATTTGTGTGTGTGTGTGTGTGTATATATGTACTAGCCTTGATTCTTTGCAAGAAATCTGGACTATTCCCTGTCCTAGGTCTTCATTTTTATAATCTGCTGTCTTTTTTTCTCTACCAATGAGCTCTCATTTATTATGATACCACGGAATGTGCACTTTGTCAAAATCTTGACACTATCTGACCCAAGAGAACAGCCCATGCACTGGGAAGATCCCAGGAACAAGGGGCTCTGCACTTCCTGGAAGTAGCTGAAGCGGGTGATCAAGGAAGAAGCCACTTCAAGGAAACATGCAATGGGGAGGGCTCACAAAACACACCAGAACTAACCCATGTGCCTTTAAGAACGTCAGCATGCCTGTCACAAAGTGCATAGCGAGTCTGTATTATCCAAGAAGCAACCACAACCCTAAAGGAGGGTGCTATGTTGATAAGCCATCAAACGAAGAAATGTTTGTCCCTGTCCTAGTCTCCTTCTTAGCTCTCAGTATCAGGAAAGTCAGACCTTGATAAGGAAAATGTAGAGGAGAGAGGTATTCTAGAACCAGAATCACCAGACATACTCACACTCACACTCACACACACACACACACACACACACACACACACACACACTACATACTTGGACAACTAATTATGTCTCCTTTTCATTTCAGGCCCCTGGAGTCATTAGAAATGTGATATAAATACATACATACATATATACAAACATCAAAACTTTTTCTTTCTTGCATTTTTCACGTGAAATTCATATTTCAGTTTTTCTGTACTTGGTTATGTCTAAGTTTCTCAATCTCAATACTTAACTTTTCTAAAATTAGTGAGTAAAAATAAAGAATGAGTTAAGTATGATTTTATGTTCTACTGAAAATGTTTTAAACATTTATCTCCCTAAGTTAAATATCTTTTTTATCAAGAAGTCCATTAAAGAACCTGACACCTGAGATGCTGGGAGATCAGTAACAGAGATTCTATTTCTAAAGGTATAGAAGAACAAAAATAAAAACATCTCTCATAGTTAGGTCCAAATGATGTCAAGAGACAGTATAGTGTAGCTAGGCTAAGCAAACATAAATTTACTAATCTTTCATGCTTTTGCTTTCCTCATCTGCAAAATGGAAATTTTTATAACACTACTGTAGCACAGGCTGTGGGTAGATTGAAAGAGACAATAAAGGGGGAGGAATAGCTCAACTGGTAGAGCACATGCTTAGCAAGCGTGAGGTCCCGGGTTCAATGTATCTCCTGTAAGAAAAATAAATAAATCTAATTACCTCCCCCCACCAAAAAAAAAAAAGAGAGAGAGAGACAATGAAGCCTGGTACATCGTAAGATTCCAATAACTGACAGAAAAACAATGAAATTTTAAAAAATGATTTCCTCCTCTAGATATATTTTAGATGTAATTAAGAAAGTTTCTCTTGTGAGTTAACCTATCCAATATTGAAAACACTACATTGGTAACAAGATCCAAATAATTTGACAAATTTATAATTATGTATTTAAAAGCATTTTCTCATTAAAAATTTTAAATACTTTATTTTCATTCCTATGATGTGATTGTATCTGTCTTAATTTCTCTGGGTGTATTTTATACTAATAAAGAAAAGAATATATATGTAATTGCTAAAAGCTCCATCAGATGGCTATTAGGATCAAGTAATAACCAAGTGTACATATTATTTTCTAACAAGTAGTCTCATCTCATTATAAATCTGAATATACACAGTAGTAGTATTTGACAATATATATTATATTTTATTACTATTATTATTACCATATGCAATGTCTATTGCATTATTTAGAAAAGGGTGAATTAAGTACAATTGTATGTCCTCTGGAAAATATTTAAATCTTTCTCTTGCTAACTTAAAAACATTTTTTCCTCAAGAAATCTGTTTACAAAACATGTACAGAAAATGTTGTCTGAGACTTTTTTAGATTAATAATATTTTATATTTCTTAAAGAGAAGTATGTCTTAGAACAGTTTTTCTCGGATTCTAACAGGCATTTTCTCATAAATCAGATATGAGTGTATACGGAATTTTTAATCTTTTAAGAACAGCTAATTAAATCATTCCCCCCTCCTAGCTGTGTCTGGTTTAGGCACGCTGTGTGTGGTACTTCCCGCGGTTTGTCATTTTGCTTTAATGGCAGGGGGAGGAAACCAGCAAAGCTCGGTACTCCACTGCATATTAAAGTGTCGCCATGGCAGCGTTAGTCCACCTGTCAGAGTCGTTCTGAAATGACTCAGCCATTCATTTTGTTGAATCAATATTGAAGCTTTTGAGATTTATTACTTGAGGTTTGGGAGCAAGTGAGGCAAACAAATCCTTTCCTAATATCAGATTCTAATTGGGCAAAGATTATGATTTCTGTCGACACTTTATTTATGAGGAGAGACTATAAGGTTTCCACTCCTTGCATAATTATCTTGCCATAAGCTTACATTTACATGTTTGGTAAGACAGTGAAAAAGAATTTAAAGTTTCAAAAAATATTCTGTGGACTAAAATAAACTTACAAAATGCTGAATTCAAATAGCTAATTTCCTGGGAGGTATGGGGGAGGAGAGCAGGGAGGAGAGATGTAAAACTTTTGTGAGAAAATCTTTGACATGATTCCTTAAATTTCATTTTTATATATCCCATCTTAGAATCATAATTAATAAGAATCAGGATAAACATGCTATCTACGAACTGTTTCTATTTAATAATGCCCACTTTCCCCTTCAACAAATACAAAATTATAAAACTGATCTTTCTTTATTTTAAAATACTGAATTTCTTCGAAGACTTTTTTATAATCACAGAAGTCTCTAGTGGATAAGAACAGAAAATGAGTCTGATTTCTCAATCTAAACATTCACTGTGTGTATTTTCAGTTATCACTGGGCTAAATTTCATATAGAGCTCATCGATTTCATCCAACGATGAAATTATGAGAAATTTTTACAAATATAGATCTGCCTGACAAGACCCTCAAGTGCCTTTGAAGTTTCATTGACATATAGGGCAGGCTAACGTGGGACAGGGCCAGCCCCTCTTCAGTATTCCTCCTGTACATCTCTTCCCAGGGCTGAGGAGTCTCCCACTTCACATCTTACGACCTTGGCTAGTCCTACTAGGATCTGAAGAGGATGCTGCAGTGCAATCATCCTCAAAGTCTGCATCAGATAATCTGATGAAGTCATCCGTGTTGGGTCATGGGATCTGCTCTCCCAGGACCCTGAGTTCCATCAAGGACTTCTCCTAACTGAGGTAATGTTTATTTTACCAACAGCAGCAAGCAAACAAAGCCACTGCAAACAAAGCTCCCACTGCCTGTTTCTCACATGGGTGGGAAAATCAAGCCCAGTGGGAAGAGAGATTTGACTGGTGGTATGTTTGGGGATCATGCAGGGCCTTGCAAAGTGTATATACGTGTGGGTGCCTGTTCTACTTAACACAGACATCTCTGCCAGCAGCTTTAGATTTAAGTTTGGAATGCTTTACCTTCCAAATATCCAGTCAGTTTTCCTGACTTAATTTCATACAGCAATAGGAATTTCAACTCACACTGAAATGCATATGCATACTCTGTGCAGTTTCTGGCTAAGGTAATAAAAAGTTTTTGAAGTAGATCATGGTGATGTCTAACATTGTGAATGTAATTAATGCCACTGAAGTGTACACTTAAAAATGATTAAAATGGCAAATTTTATGTTATATTTATTTTATAACTTTTCAACATTAATAATGTTATATATCAAAAACATTAAACTGTACATTTTAAATGGATGAAATATATAGTATGTGAATTATAGCTCAAGAAAATGGTTTGAAGAAAGAATACTCTGCAGAAAGCTTCAGTGCTTTGTCTGTAGTTTGTACATAGTCAGGTCATATCAGAAAACTGACACTGGAATTGTCTCACTTTTCAGAACATCTAAACTCTTTTGAGTTTTCCTCTTTGTAGAGTTCTGAGAAAGAAATCACTTTTTGTTTTTTTTTTTAAGATTGTATCTGAAAGAGCACTGTGCAGACGAGCACAGCTTCAGCACTGCATTAGAGTAATCCTACAGGGAACACTCCCAAACAAAATTAAGTTCTCTAATACTCCTTAGTTTCTCTTTTCTTCCTTTTTTTTCTTTTCTTTTTTTCTTCTAAAAGCAAGGACGTGAATTGTGACTATTTCCTACAAGAAATGTTGAGCTGGTTAATTTTTGATAATTATAAAATCACGGGTGGTCACTAGCTCAAAGAAAATCTTTCCCAAATAAACCCAATTATAAGCAGAGACTTTAACTGTGTCCCTTTATCTACTGCCAGAATGCAGTATCAATAGAACAGAATGCGAAAGCTGCAGCTTTGATATGAAAGGTACTGAAAGTATTCATCTTTTGGTAGTTGTTCTGCCACCATACGAAAAGGAGTAAAAGGAGAAAGAATTATGCGGCATCAGCTTGAATTATGTATGCAACTGGAGGAAAGGAAAGGCAAATCATAACCAGATGTGTCTATGCATACATTTCTATTACAAAAATTTCCTTTGATATTACCAGGCACCCAACACATTCTACTGGCAATGTGAAGTAACTGAAAATAATATAAAAGAAAAAATTTAGACTAATATATACTATCATTCATTTTCAACAGAGAAATACTATCAGAAATGTCTTTAAAGGGGGAGAGTATAGCCCAGTGGTAGAGTGCATGCTTAGCATGTATGAGGTCCTGGGTTCAATTCCCAGTATCTGCATTAAAAAATAAATAAATAAACCTAAATTACCCCCCCCAAAATCTAAAAATAAATAAAGTAGTTTTTAAAAAAAGAAATGTGTTTAAAACATCAATATTAAGTTGAACAACATGAAATTGATATTTTCTTAGGTTAAAACAGTCAAACAAAGGCAAAATCATTGAACAGCAATTTTATATAACTCAACTGAATCCATAATTTTCCTCTGAATTTAAAATGGCAGCTTATTCTGTTCTTTATAATCATCACTCAATAGAATAAAAGTTATTTATTTGATTTCATCTATTTTATTTAATTTTAAATTATTTAACATTTTTAGCCCTTCTCTAAGAATGATTTCCTAAACACATAAATCAATGAATGTTCCTTTTTTACCCTTAATTAATAAAGATCTTGTAAGTTGGGTATACTTCCAATTACTTACTTAAAATTTTCCACTGTTGACCTACTCTCAGCCAGTCGAGGCACTTCAAGGGAGGCCCTGTCTATCTGAGATGATGGTAGGAGGAGGAAACTCTTCCTTAGATGGACTCTGCCCCTATAACCATTCAACAAAAGGGTGATGTAAACGATGTGTGAGGCTTCCCACCTTTGCAACTTTGAGGGGCCCATAAGCAGAAAGTGTGGGCACGCTGAGGGACTGGAGGGTCTGAGAGGGATGTGTAGGGTTGCTGAAGCTTGATCCTAATGGAACTATAGGGCAGAAGCCAACCCCAAGTGGATGATCATCCCACTTCCAATCAGGAACACCACAACTCCTCTAGGGTCTAGAGAGAAAGTTTAATGCTGGAAATAGAAGGTAGTGCCAAAGATTAGAAGCTAGCTCATCTTAGGAACAATGTTGAAAGGAGAGCAGAAAGGGAGAAGAGAAGAGGGGCAGAATGAGACTGAGTTGAAAGAGACAAAGAACTTTGCCACTGAGTGCTGCCTGCACAACCTCGTGCAAAGATGTAGCACTGGGAGTGGAATGGGGAAGTGGACAGGCACTGTGCATATTCCAGAACTCAGCAGCCAGTGCAGAATCAGGATCCAAACAAGTGCTTGGACTATGCTCAGGCTCCCACTGTAGGGGAAGAATTTGCATGGTACTAGTAAAAAAAATGTCATGTTGTCAGTGATAATCTACTCCATACAACAACTGGAAAAATTTCTGTTTGCAGTTCATAAAATTGTGTTCAGTACACAATTTTGGACTTTGGGATTTTCATAAGGATTGCATTAATACTATAGGTCCCTTTGAGAAATACTGTCATCTTAACAATCTTAAGTCTTCCAATCCATGAACACAGCATCAGTATGTCTTTACATTTACTGATGTTTTTTCATTTTTTTCAGCATTGTTTTATAGTTTTCTGTGTATGAATCTTGCACTTTCTTGGCTAAATATATTCCTAAGTGTTAATTCTTTTTGGTGCTATTATAAATGGAATTATTTTCTGAATTTTCTTTTCAGATTGTTCATTGAGGTATATAGAAATGCCAGTGATATAAAAATTTGTACATTAATATACTTCCATATAGGTACATGTATTAAAGAAAAGTCTGGAAGATGTGAAAAAAAAATTTTTAAATAAACTAGCTTGGAAACTTAAAAAAAAAAAAAAAAGAAATACCAGTGATTTTTATGTGTTGATCTTGTATCCTGCAACATTGCTAAAGGTTGCCCTAGTGACAGGTGGATTCTTATATTTGTTCTGCATTCAAACTGTTGCTATATATCGTTTTGGCTAAAGTACATGAAGAAAATCCAGCTTCCCACAGATACTCAGTTAAGATAGGAAAAAGGATTTTAACAGGTTTTTCAGATAATTGTAGATATTTATCTTTGATACTATATCAAGGCTCAATAAGTAGTGGTTTCTTAAAAGTTAGTTGCAATGTGGCTTATGAAATTATATCAACAAGTATTTTTTACTTAGTCACATTAAAATCCCTTGGCCTTACACTTTAAATGGATCTTTTATCTGTGTACAATACTGTAACATTGTACATTGGAAAGATATTGGTTCACTGAGTTATGCACATTTTCTAAGTGTTGATACTTTTCATCGTATGATATTTGAAAAACCACATTATTAAGCACCACCAATTTCATTACAAAATTCTTTGACTTTTGGGAAGCTACCAAATTTAAAGAGGCAATAAAAGTTTTCTAAAATCTAATTTTTGTATGAGATAAAACTTGAGTTTTATCAATGGTAGCAAACACTGTCTTGTTTTCCTTGAAGTAACCAGCTTACTCAGTTCATTTTCAAGAAAATGTTCACCAAATATCCAAGTCTTATTACATAGTTTATCTGTCACTCATTCTTTCTAGTAAAATTGTGTCCTGTGATAAAAATGGCTTGTACAGCTGCCAACCCAAGCAAGGGCACAAGAGATTTTCCTCCCAACAACCTTTGTACTTCGATATGCAGTGGAAGAGCTTTATGCATATTTCTCATTTCATTAGAAAAAATAATAAAAAACAAGTCAAGGTTTGAGATTTAATAATCAAGGAACATTCTTAAGTAAGCTTTTAAAAAACTGAGTATGAAGCAGTGGGCAATATAATGACTACTAATATAGTTTGATGTGACTGCCTTGATTCATGCTAAAGATGCACTTGAGTACTAATGATAACACAGTGAGCAAGGCAAATAACTTCTTAGAATTATTGCAAAAATACTTTTGACCATGAGGACTCCCTGAAAGAGTCTTGAGATTGGGAAGACCATCTTTAGAAAAGTGTGGCAGACCACACTTTGATAAAAGCTGGTATAGCTATTGAAATGTCAGTTTTGCATAGATTGCTTTAACTTCACAAATGTTGAGAGATGTTACCATTCTTCTCATCATCTCCTTGCTGAAGTTTTCCAGTCCCCAAGCAATGCATTCAGGTGCTCATTACACACACCCAACCAGCAATAGCAGTTCCTACTTCCAGTTTTGTGAAATTGGAATTTTAATGGCTGAAGGACAGAAATTTAGAGAAAGAAAGGTGAATATGGCTCAAGGAAGGTAAGATAAGGCGGGAAAAAAAAGATTTACCAAAAACGCTTTTGTGTATCCATATCACATTCACATCCAAAATCGATCCTATCTGACTCCTAAAACCAAATAAAGTAGAAGAGCTACTTTACCAGAGCTAACTTGACTTTCTGTTTTACCAGACTAGAATATGCAATGGTTTTAACAGCTTTTGTCTTACGAGCAATCATAATATTTTTGTACAAAAAAAGTCATTCAAGCTAATGCCTTCTTTTGCATCAGCATTAATTATAGAGCTTATATAAATCATCTTTCACAAAGCCAAGAGTAGCAAACAAGGAATTCCTTTTTGAGGACTCGTATAGTAAAGTATTTATCTTTCAATGAAATGACTGAAGCACTAAGATTAAGAAATCTTTACAAACCGAGTGTTCATTTATACTATGTTATGCTATAGATAACCAAATCTATGGGATAACCGTAAGGACAAGGTAATGAAAGAGAAATTAATCACATTGCTATTAATACAAATTGATTCTTCTACAAAATAACAGATTAGATTTAGAATACTTGAAAGGAAAATAAGTCCTTTCCAAAACAGCAGATCAAAAAAATGAACTTCAGTGTGTTTCTTCTTAACAGATTGCTCAGTGATCAGCATGTATCATTGCCAAACACTGTTGTGTGGAAACGAAGGAAGGTTCCACTACTCTTGCTATATGCCCCACCGAATAAATTCAAGGGCGAAATGCTCTTTGAAGTCAGCAGGCATTCTTTGCTTCAAATAATTCTGAAGGGATTTAGAAGCCAGATAGGATTAAAGCTTGGAAAAGGTGGGGGAGGGATCAGCTCAACCTTAACTGTAAATAAAAGAAAACATGGTGAGAAGGGAGAAGGGGAACTTTACTTCCATCCAACAATTGTGACAGTGGTAAATCTGGCTTATTTAGAATTTAAAGGGGAGAGTGACTGTAAGTACAGACTCACTAATAAAAGTATACAAAAAGGAACCAGTGGAAAATATTTTTAAAACCAAAATGGAGCAACCTCAGAGATTTGAGTGAAAAAAAGTCTTTTTCATCCAAATTAATCTGACATTTTTTCTCTCTGATTCAAGTCAACCTCCTTCCTGTCCAAGTTACTGCAATAGCCTTATAACTGACCTAACTGCTTCTAACCTAGCTCTCTTAAAGGATCCATTTAAAAGGTAGATCATTTCCTCCTCTGCTCAAAGCCCTCCTGTGGTTTCCCATCTTGCTCCAAGTCCTGGCAATGGCCTGCAAAGTCCTATCTGACTTGACTCCCTCTAACCTCATGTCCTACTACTCTCATACCTCATGCAATCCACTCCTGCCTGGTGTCCCTCTGGTACATACACTAGGCATGGGTCCCCTGGACCTGGCACTTAGTTGTTCCTTCTGCCTGGCAAGTTCTCCTCAGGTGCCAACATGGCTCCCAAACTGAATCTCTTCAGGCCTGTGTCAATCACCTTTTCATCCAGACCTTTCCTTAACCACCTGATGGCAAATGCAAACTCCCCCCACCCAAGACACCCCAACCTCCTTCCCTACTTACTTTTCCTCCATCAGATTATCACTAAACAAACCAATGTTCTATTTATTTATTTTGTTTTTATCTCTTTTCTACCACAGGAATATAAGCTCCATGAGAACAAGAACTTGGGCCTGATTGTTTACTGCATATCCCCAGTGCTTAAAACAGGGCTGGAAACACAGTAGGTACTTAATTAATATTTGTCAAATGATAAATGTAATTGCTGTCTATATTTTGTCAGATAAGCACGACTTTCAGTTTAGGTGTATGCATCTCGCCGGTCTATGATTCTTAATTTGAGTATGGAAGCTTTGCTTTGAACCTCTATCTTGGTTTTTCAAATACTGTTGGTTAATCTGAGGATTTTCAAGGAAGTAGTCTCTATCTAGAAAGATGTAGTCTAGAATAAAAAACACTTTCATGTCTTCATTTTGGATATATTTTCCATGTAACTCTTCATTTTTTTTATGCTTCCCGACCCCTGAGCTTCCTGACTCCATGAGCACATGACTCTATTTTGACTTGCTCTCCACTTCTGGATGCCCTTACCCAAATCCCTCGACTGGGTCAACCGTCATGTTTTCCTTTGGTGAAGTGGACTCACTTAATTCTGTCTGACCATCATAGGTCTTTGGAGAGTAGGCACAATAGCAAGCAAGTTACAGGTTATAGGGCATCCACCTTCATGATCCATCTGTGCGGCCATAGCGACTGTAAAGTTCACAGGATACAAGGCATTTCATGCTACAGTCTACTTAATTATAAACATATACTATTCCTTCTATATGTAACAACTAGCTAAAGAATTTAAGAATAGTATTTGTGAGGCTAGTTTTCATCTAGTAGTGTTTGTACAGAATAGAGACATTGGAAGTCATCATTCAAGTCATAGTTAATATTCCTGAATTATGTACTAACATTTATAAGAAACTCTGGATTCCTGAAGTACGCTTGACTCTCCTTTTATCCACATTATTGCAGAGCTGTGATTATGATAACCACTCTTTTAAAATCACAGGGTGAATAGCAACTAGGGAGCTCATCTGGTTTATTTCTAGCAGAACATATCTAAATCATGCAGTCTGGTTTTTTTTCCCAAGACTTCTAGAGAAGAGACACAATAATTTTTCTATACATATATTTTTGAGGACCAGAGATGAGGGGAGTTTTCTTAGGTTTCATCCCATAATCCAGCTTTAAATTCATTTGAGTTTAAGTATTTCCCTAGTGTACAACAGTCTTTTCCAGTTCTGCTTCTATAAAGTAGAATGAGAAGCAAAGGCTGATAAAAGGATACAAGAAGGAGCAGAGAGCAAAAAAGGAGAGATGAAAGAAATCTGGCAGAGGGAAATAAAGAAGAAATATGAAAAGAATTCAATATTCCATTGCGCTTTTATTTTTTGATTTCCAAGAGATTTGATCCGGTTCTTTTCTACAGGCACTCACTATTTGAATACAAAGTACAAACAGACTCAGGAATGACTAAGAGATGGATGGTTGACTACTGGCTAACTGTAGATAAAACAAGTCCAGTTATACAACAATAAAATGTGTTCAGTCTTAATAATTTTATATCATAAAAAGGCACATGGTAATAACATTCAATCTATATAGAGAAGTCTAAGAAGAAAAGGCAAAGTTTCCTGCCATATCTAGTCCTTTTAATCACTGTTAAAAATTTCTTCACTAATTTTCTAGAAAGAAAACTTTTTTTTTTTAAAGTACTGGGGATTGAACCCAGGACCTCATGCATGCTAAGCATGCGCTCTACCACTGAGCTATACCCTCCCCCGCAGAAAGAAAACTTAAATGCATTTCTCTGCATAGATATATGAATGCGTGTATGACCAGGGAGGCGGGGTCGGGGGGGCAGGGCGGGGGAGGGGTCGGGGAATGAGGGGTACGCATTTAAAATTTTATTCCAAAGGAATAAGGTCACAACTCCTATGCAATTTACCTTTTTTCCTTTAAAATACATTTTGGAGATCTTTCCATGTGCCTAGTCAGTGAGTATCCATGAGTAAGGAAACTTAGTCTTTTTAAGCATTGTATCTGCAACGCCTAGAACAAAGGTCTCACATATACTTTTTCTCCAGAAAAAATGTGGTAGGTACATGAATGAATAAATCAGAAAATACAGAAAAACAACTTCATTGTTTTCAGCAAAAGCGTTAATATTTCATTATTTAAATATTCCAGAAATATCCAGTCTGTTACTGATGAATATTCAGAATATTTTCAGACTTTTGGCTATCACTGTAGTAAACAATCCTGAACATATCTGTTAAATCTTATATATGCTTATCTGTAAGTGAGTCTCAGGTAATTACTTAGCAATGTAATAATTCAATCAGTTTCATTTTTAACTTTGATAAATATTTCCAAGTAACATTCCTAACCAGTTGCATCAATTTATACTCATTAAAATACAATTTTTAATCAGGGACAAACAACAAAACCTAAAATGTTTAATGACATAAATACACATTCCCAGGAACTACATATTCCTTCATCTACAGCCTTTTAATGAAAACTGTGTCAGATGAGATCTAAAAAACTTGAAAATCCTTATAGCCTTGCTCAGCACTGGGGACATCCTTTCTCTCAAAGATAAAGTACTTGTTCTTACTGGCCAGCTTTTTGGAACTTGGCCAAAATTCATGGCTAACTGCTTCCTTTGTTTATTCTAATAATAAAATATAATTCTATTATTGTTTTTTTGTAAAAAGTTCCATAACTGCACCTTTGTTAAATATAAATAACGATTCAAGAGCATGCAGATATCATTGAGAAAGTATTTATACAAAGAAAACAGGTAGCAGTCTTGTAGAAGTGCTTGAAATTCTATCACTTGGGGCTTTCACATGGATTCCACTGCCTATTGACATTAAAATAAGAAAAGTAACCTATATGCAGAAAGAAGGTTGTATTCACATTAACATTCATGAAGCCTGAGCAGCTGAAGCCCTACACATCAAGTAGGGAATATATCCTTTGTCTACTGATGAGAAAATGTCTCAGTGATAAATGGTTACAGACAGGGGTGTCATAAGGGCAACAGCACACAGAACAGCTCCGACAAACTTAAAAAAAAAACATTTTTTAAAAAGTCGTCTTCTCCTGCAGTTCTTTTTGTAACATTGTGGAGCAGTGCCTATCCCTTCAAATAAAAGAAAAATATTGCAACGCAGAATTCCTAACCTTTACTGAGGCACTTCCCAGAAAACAAAACAAAACAAAAAAACCCTTTGAAAAAGACTTAAAACAAAGCTTCAAAGGCTTCATGATGAATAAATATTCAGGCATTCTGAAAAGAACTGCGCTGCACCCTGCCTGTTTGGGCCTAAAATGTATATTGTCATAAGACTGCATGGTCGTCAAAGTGCAAAGTCTAATGTCAACACTGGGAGACAGGCACATGACCAAAACGCTTTACACTGGTTTACATAAATTCAAACATATTATCATACTTCGTAAATTTTTGAAAATATCATATATGAAGTCATGAGTTCGTCACTTAACAAACTAATTTCTCATTGATCCCAATTGTGACTTGGTAGACTTTAAGTTAGTTTTCAAAACAAAATAAGTTACAATTTGTAGACTGCCTTTTCTCAGTGAGGATAGGAAGCCTGAGAGCCAGGGCTAGAGGGCAAATTTCCCGGGGCTTAACTCTAGGTGGCTCACTTTCCTCACCTAAAAAATAGGCTAAAACAATCGTTCCCTGCCACCAAAGATTTTTTTCTCCAGTATTTTGTCCCTACTGCAGGAGTCTAGAAGATTCAGCATGAAGGGTAAGGAGCATAGAACTATCTTAAAAAACATGGATGTCAATACTATGTTTTCTCAACCCCACAGAAACCACCAGATGCAGAGCGAGAGGAAGAGCACAATAGCCCCCGACAAATCCTCAGCACCTCCCCTTTCAGTGTTTTGTAGACAGTCTCTGCCAGCGCTGTGTGGACGTAGGACAAAGGCGCAGCCGGCAGGTGGCCCTGGGTCGCAGGGTTCGCCGCGGACTTGACCCTGGAGCAATTACTGGGGATAAGGGGCGGGACGAAGGGGCGGGGCGCGGCGGGGCTGGAACGCCGGCGGAATCCCCGCGCCTGCGCGCTCGCGTAGGCCTGTGGTTGGGGAGCCCCGGCTTCTGGGCTCGCCCTCGCGCCCCCGCCCTCCTCCTCCTCCGGGTCCCTTCCCACCTCCGCCCACTTGACGCGATGACGCACGGCAGGTTTGCGGACGTGGCGGCGGCGCAAGGCCTGAAAGGCGGAGACGTTGGCGGCGGCGGCGGCGGCGGCGGACGTTGGCAGCAGAGAACGGAGGCTCGGCCATGAACTGGCCCAGGACGGCGGCGGCGGACCTGCTGGCCGTCTCCTCGCTGCGTCCCCACTGCTAAGGGGACAGGTAAAGATGGCGGCGAGAGGTGTGGGGTGCTCGGTCCCGGCCGGCTGGGTTGGGCCCCACCTACATCCTCCACGGAGGCGGCTCGGACTCCTCGGCCGCAGATGTGGCCTGGGCTGCCCGCGTGTTAAGAGTCTTAGAGGCCTGGGAGACCTTCCAGGCCAGCCCCGCCAAAGCCCCGTGTGTCGGGGAATGTGAGGCTCACAAGAAGGACTCCCTACCTGCCCGAATCTCGGCGCAGCGCGTTTCCAACCCAAACACACTACGTTTCTCCCACAACTTCGTGTTTGTGTTGAAAATTCGCCCACGGCGTCTCGCTCACGTCGTCCAAGTGTGATGGTGTGACATAGAGATCTGAGATTTAATCCTCGCAGGGGATAACTGGGAAAGAAGAAAACTAGACTTGTGGAATGGAGAAGGAAGGAAGTTAAGTTTTTAAAAACTGAATTGGCCCAGGCGGATACAGTCCCTGTGATACTGTCCCAGTGCTGAACTTAGCTTATGCCCTGTGGCCCTTTTATTTCTCCTTGCTTAAGGAATGTCAAAGAGAAACACCCAAATGCAGTTATGTTATACAGTATGAAGGCGTTTGGGAAATCACTTTCAGTTACAGAGTGACTTGATGAGTAATTTAACACAGTACTTGTTGGTAATTGCTTTTTGCCACGTATGTCATCTATCTAGTGTGCAGGCTTGTTTCAGTTTTCTGAAGAGGGTTTTGTGCTTTTTTTTTTTCTTCTGCCTTTCGAGAATTAAGACAGGTGAAGAGAATTGAGCCAGATGACTTGAATACTGTGTACTTTCTAATCTCTGTAGTTGGCTCAAATAATTATATGCCTAGGCCAGAGTCTAGCTTTTCACTTCAGTTAGGGACACAACTAATTCTTGATTATTTAGAAACGATGCCTAGTTTGTGGTATTCTGCTGCCTGCGTTTCATTACAAAGGGGAGTGAAGGGATTGTGAAACAGATCAAGTCCTACTCTTTAAATATTATTTAGCAATATATTGTGGAGAGATGTTGAAATAAATGTCTAAAATGGCTTTTGGGCATTGCTGAGTGAAGTTCAGCTATACTAAGCCAGTTTGGCGGTTCTGAGAACAAATTGTCAGGGAGAAAAAATCTAAAGGGCAGCTGAGTGGGTCCGTATAGCCACGTGTAAATTGCCATATATTAAGTGGCTCTTAACTTTTTAAACTTTTTGAGAATATGAAAACAATAAAATTAACCAGAAAAATGTATGTCATGTATAAAATTTTGTCTAGGAATCTACAGGATTCACAGACATTCCCTCTAATTAAAGACACAGGATAGAAAAGACTTGGTTAGATAATGGAAATAAAACTGTTAACTTTTTTAGGTGAAGATAAGATACTCTCAGTGTTTTGAGGAAAAAACAATGTTTTTGAAAAAAATAAAACTTTCTTAATTTAGTATGGCACTAAAACAAGTTTAATTTTTACACTTGTTAGAGTTGTCACTTGATAGAATTCCTTGAAGGAGTAGGTGTGACTTTGAAACTGCTTTTGAGATGTAAAATGTGGGTAGTTTTCTTTAGTTTGATGGTTGTTGAGTTAAGAACACCAGTACATTATAATAAATACTGTCGCTCTTGGAGGAATTGGTGAAATTATCTACTTAATATATAGCTGTTATTTATCTATTTATTCAAGAATTATCATTTATTTAATATAGTGGTACTAACTTTAGCCTGTTGACAATGTTTGACTTCCATTGTACTGTAGGTATTCAGTAGTGTTGTTATTTCCAAGTTAGGTTTTTAAAACTCATCCCTAAAAGTTAAAAATCAGTAATGTTTATTTCTTTTACTATTTTTTTTAATTGAAGTACAGTCAGTTACAATGTGTCAATCTCTGGTGTATAGCACAATGTCCCAGTCATGTATATACATACATATATTCATTTTCATATTCTTCTTCATTAAAGGTTATTACAGGACATTGAATATAGTTCCCTGTGCTATATAGAAGAAACTTTTTCAAAAAATACGTTTTTACATATAGTGGCTAACATTTTGCAAATCTCAAACTCACAAATTTATCCCTTCCCACCCCGTTTCCCCGGTAATTGTAAGATTGTTTACTGTGTCTGCAAGTCTGTTTTAGCTATTAGTTATTTATGGGCTCTGAATAAAAAGCTTTGAGTTTTTAGAGCATTACACTGTTGCCATAGAACAGGGTCAGAAACTGGTTTCCAAGGGTTGAATTCAGTTATGTAAAATAGTTCCCAAATTTTATAAGTATGTGTTTACATAGTATAATCTACTGTCATGTATATTACAAATTCAGACTTTTGGAATAGGTCTTTTCTGATTTTTTTCTTTTTCATTTAGTACTTTTCCATAGTACTCACAACTGAACTAAGACCTTTGAGACATCATTTTATCTTGGCTTCCACAGCACAACATTTTCATGGTTTCCTCCTCCTCTGAACACTTCTTTTTCTTCTTTGCAGGCTGATTTTCCTTCATCCAGATACTAAATGTAACAGTTTTCAATGGTCAGTCTTGGTCCTTCTTTTTCTTATTCTGTACTTTGTCCTTCTCGGTAATCTCATCTACACAGCTTCAGTTTCCACCTGTGTGCGGATGAGTCATGAAATTATATCTTGAACCCAGATCTTTCTGAATTTGACTATATGACATTCTTTTTGGTGGTCTTAGAGGAATTTATAATCACAGTCACTGACTTCCCTCCGACTCCCATGCTCTTCTTCTAGTGTTCCAAATCTTAGAGAATGGCACCACCATTTACTCAGTGATGCAAATCAGAACTTGGTGTGATCCTTAATTAATTTCCTCTCTTCATATCTGAGTCACATTATTAGGCCCAAAGTATTTTATCTACTCAAATTCCTCTTAATACCTGTCTACTCTACATCTTTCACAATAATTGAGAACAATCTACTACCCTTTTTTATGTGAACAATTAATATGAAGCTAAAACTAAATGTGGTATTATTTTTTACGTTCTTGTATTTTTTTTTTTTTTTTTTTTTTTAGCAGTGACAGACTTCATTGGTTGGGGCAGGGTACCAACTGGGATCCCACCCTCTCAAATAAAAAAAACACATAGAAAAGAAGGAATTTAGAAACCTTTGTATAATATCTACATCCTGGGCTCCCAGGGCAAGGGGGTGATTGCTGGGTGGAGGCAGGGTCCATGCTGCCTGCATGCCCACATCCACCCTGAACATGAGAGTGGAGGTGAGATGCTCTGGGAGGGGTGAGAGAGCCCCCTGGATGGGGCAGGTTGCCAGCAAGGGGCATGGCATATAGCCAGGCTTCAGCAGCACTTGGTACCATGGTTCCAGGGTATCTTTTTGCTGGCATCATCAGTGATGAACTTGTAGTCGTATGTGAGCTCCTCAGTATGCAGGATGTAGCATGTAGATGATGATGTGCTTCTGGCCCTCCACTTGGATGACTTGAGAGAAGCACTTAGGCTCACACGAGTGGTTGATGAAGTGGGCAGCAATTGCCACGCATCGTGGCTTCCCCCACATACAGTCATCCACTTGGAACATGTAGCACCCAGTGCCCTTCCCATCTTAGAACTTCTCCTGCTTATTGTTCTTTTTTAATGAGAATAGATCAGCTTGATGAAGGTGAGTTGAGAGTGACTACACTTAAGTTAGCTCTCATCTCAGTCTTAAAATGTCTTTTCTGAAGTAGAAATGAACATAGTGACTTATAATTTGTTCACGTCTTTATGGACCGTTAATTGAGTTTCATGAGGACTTGGGTCAGTTAAAGTTTGGTGAAAAGCTGCCAGGGAAGAAAAATCTCTGGTTGAGAGCAAAATCGTGACCTGCATAGAAGGCACATACTGTACTAAATATAAATACTGAAATCAGCGTGATCCAGGGAAGTAGGTAGGTAGTCCAAAAGATATTTCAATCCCATGGAACTTAAACTGAAGAACAAGCCAGAAAGTTTAGGGTCATAAAAATGTTGTGTATGTACATATAAAACATATACTTTGATTCCATCAGATATATAAATTGTATATATGATCACGTTTTTAAGACATAATACAAAATTATTTCCCTAGTTTTTTTCATATACTCAGAATAGGGAAACTTAATTATTTTGATCTAAAAATATTTTTAAAATTGACCTTGTTAAAATGTAATCATCCTCATGTTTTGTGATATATGACGTATATGAATAGATTACCTCTTCCTCCCATCCATTGTCTCCATTACCAAATATGTTCATTGTACTTCAGCAACTATGAAACTTGATCCTAAATTTTTAAATAACTAAAACCGTTCTTTAAAAAACCAAAAGATAAAGTGTCCTGAGTATAAGATTCATGTAAATCAGTCAAATGGATCAGCTACCTTCCAAAGTTTTCTTTGCCTTTTTTCCCTCCAGATTTTGACATTATGGCAGGGAGACATCAGAATCGTAGTTTTCCTCTTCCAGGAGTTCATTCAAGTGGTCAAGTACATGCATTTGGAAATTGTACAGACAATGATATGTTGGAGGAGGATGCTGAAGTGTATGAGCTTCGATCCAGAGGAAAAGAGAAAATCCGAAGAAGTACATCAAGAGATAGACTTGATGACATTATAGTATTAACAAAAGATATACAGGAAGGAGACACTTTAAATGCAATAGCTCTTCAGTACTGTTGTACGGTAAGTTTTAATTTGATTTTGCATATTGCAGCCCAAAATAATTTGTTCATAGCACCAATTGAGATTAATTGTATTCTTCTATCTTGTATTCCACCCCCCTCTTTTCCCTCTTTCCACAGAAATCTGTATCATGTTGGTGGATGTTAGTTTTTAAATTTTTAAGTTGATATTTGAATTTGTGTTTATTTCTAAATCATGATTCTATTTTCAGTATTGAAAAAGATGTGTTTATCTCTCCTTATGCAAGTTGTAAGAGAATTTCAAAATATATAAGGAAAAGTTTTTCCTTGCCCCAGTTTCCTAAGGTAACACACTTTGGTGTATTTCTTTCCATACCTTTTTGAGGGGGAAGATATGTATGTGTTTTTGTTTTTTAAATTGGTTTATGCTATACCTATTACTCTGCAAGTTGCGTTTGCCTTTTTCATTTCTTAATGTGTCATAGCCTTATAGTTCTGACATTATTTTATGGAGCTATATGATGTTCCATAGTATGGATGTACCGTAATTATTAAGTTGTTCTCTTACTCATGGATAGTTAGGGTTTTCTCCATGTTTTGCATTGTGCAGTGAATATCATCACAACTATATCTTCAAATGATGGTACTTTTATTTCTGTGGAATATATTCTCTAAAGTTGGATTTATAGATGAAAGGTATACTTTTTATTTTCCTAGGTATTAAATTCTGTTTTAAATCCATTTTGTATCTGTCATTATGTCCATCTTGCATCCTTAGCATGGAATTTGTTTTCATGTAAACACATTGATATGGCTGCTTTTCAAACTTTTTGTTCTCATACTCCCAATAGAATTTTTTCCATTTTTTTAATTTCCCCAGTAGAATTTTGAAACATGTACTGTGTATCTCCTTGCACATTTTATTTATTTATTTATTTATTTATTTATTTAACATTTTTATTGAGTTATAATCATTTTACAATGTTGTGTCAAATTCCAGTGCAGAGCACAATTTTTCAGTTATACATGAACATGTATATATTCATTGTCACGTTGTTTTCTTCCTCACACATTTTAAAATGAACTTCTTAAGTTAAATACTTCCTGACTTGAAAGTTACAAAGGATTTAATTTCCATAATGTTGTCAGTATTGATATTTGAAAATAAGAATACCGGTATACTCTTTAAATGTATGCATGGAATCCTAAATACTACCAGGATTTGCTACCTGAAATCATTCATTTAAAATATTTATATGAGCTCTTTTTTTAGTAACATGAAATTTTATATCTTTCCTTTTTTCTCCTTGATTAATGTTTTCATTCTCCCCCCTAAATCCTTCATAGTGTAAAATGTTTTTATATTTGAAAACTTTCACTGATTACCTGTCATAGTTCTTTGGTATAGAAACACATATATTTATAAATTTATATATATATTTAAAGTTTCATGTGGCCATGAGGGTAAATGTATTATTTTTTCCTGAATAATAATTGCAGTTATTCACAATTGATCAAAACAAATCCATTACAAATTTTAATTTAATTTTTAATAAAATATTGAAATATTTCTTGATGAGGTAAGAAAAGCTGGGTTTGGTTTTTTTTTTTGCACGACTTGTTCTTGTATGACAATAGCATGTATTGTTAAATCAGAAAATATCGGATTTCACTTTTTAATGCAAATAAAATTGTGAATATGTGTTTTGTAGAGAAATAACAATAATGCGAAATACTGAGAAAGCAGCAAAAAAAAGGCTTTATCATTTTAAAAATATGGTAGTGCTATATCCACTTGTAAATATTCAGCCTCAGGAATTATTAAAAGTATGCCTGTTGTAAAACAATGATAAGAGGAACAGAAAGTCTAACATTGCAATCCTAAATGCAACCAAGTAAGTTAGCTTGGCATAACAGAGAAAATGTAGGGATATTTAGAGAGATAACCTAGGTAGATACTAAACCTTGAAAGCCTAGTTCAGAAAGAGTGTTGAGTAGTTATTAGTCATACTATACAATACCAAACAAAAGAGCGTTTTAAGAGGATAGGATCAGGCTTTGGGGTTTGTCAATGATTATCTTCATTTGCCTTAAGAAAAAACAGTCTCAAAGTAGTAAAGGAGCAAAGCATTCTTTATCATTACTTTTCAGTCCTCTCTCCCTTTTCCTCCCACATATACATTTCAAAGGAATTGAATTTTTCAGTAAGAACTCTTAATTCTTCATTGGAGTTGATCAGTAATATGTAGTTAATCCTGGTCACCACTACCAGCTTAAAAGCCCTCTTTATTTGATAACCTTGTTTCTGCAGATTTGATTTTCCTACTATTAAAATTTAATAATAGCTAATTTGCATAACATACTATGTATCACTATTCTAAATGTTAATACATTTTAATACATTAATCTTCACAGTAACCCTGTGTGGTTGGTAGGTAGTATTATTACTGTCATTTTACATATGTGAAACTGAACTGCAAAGAGGTTAAATATTTTGCCCCAAATCATACAGCTAGAAAGTGTCAGAGCCATGCTTCAAACTCAGTTCACACTTTTAACCACCATCATATAGTGCTTTCCTGGCCTCTCTTTCTTAATCTCATTTGTGGATTTCTCTTACTCAGTATACCCCTCAAATGTTGGCATCCCTCAGGGATCTTTCCTATGTTACCTTTTTCTCCGAGTCTTTTTCTAGTGAATCTGTCTATTCTTAAGACTTAAATTCCCATTTTTGCTAGTAATCCACAAATCTGTATCTCTGGCTGAGCTGAATTTCACACATATGTCTGTAACCGTGTATTGGACATCTTCCACTTGTGTATTTCAAGCACCTCAAAGTCAACATGTTTGTGAAATCTGTATTTTTCTCCCTCTACAGTGTTCTGTGTCTCAGTGAATGACATCGTTCTCCATTGAGTTGACTAAGCTGAAATCTTAAGTTTTATCCTAGACTCATGTTACCTCTCTGACATCAAACAGGTGATAAATGATGAGGGCTTAGATTAAAGCATTGATGGGAATGATGAATGGGACTGATAACTTAAAGGTAGTTGGAGAGCCTGGCATAGTAATTGGTAATCTGAGAAACACTCCCCTGTTCCCCTTCGTCACAATGGCAGATGGATAGGATATGCAGACAGGTTAGGGACTATATAAAAAATACAAGGAAAGCTTAAAAAATGACTGATCTTGCAGGTAGTTGAATAAATGCATTTACACGGAGAAGTTTGGAGAGAAAGGGCTTCAGAAGGCAAGTGAAGGAGACAAAAGTGTCATGTTATATCAATTCTAAGGCTTTTTTTTTTTTTTTAACATATTTTAATGTCTTTGAAGTTAGAACGGTGACATGTTCAGTATTTGGTAGTTGGTTTTTTTTTTTTTTTTTTTTTTACCTTTATGATACATAAAAGAATAGCCCATCTTAGAGTCAATGGCATCTTAGTTTTGATGAAATATGGTAGTTTTAGTTGGGTAAGTTGACACTTGCCTGTACGCTAATTGCCAAATTGGAAGAAAGAACAGGTATCTGTAATCCTTTCTTCACAGATTGCAAGCAGCCAAAGTATGATATCTGTACATGATGTACAAAGAGAGCTATCAAAGGATCCTAGAATATACTTCAATAGCTAGTATTAGTGTTAATGAATTTATGGGTGATAGTAGAGTGGATTTGGTGATTTCTTAAGACTGGTAGATCGAGTGGTACAGAACTGTTATCCACAGTTAAAATCTCTCTGGTGCGATAACTTAATACTAAGTTCAATATAACATAATAATTAAGCTGAATTTTTTTCCTTCCCAAAGTAAATGGAATGAATGAATATTATTACTTCTATTTTGACCTAGAATTTAGTTGAATGTTGTGGTTTTTCTTTTTTTACAGGTAGCAGATATCAAGAGGGTTAACAATCTCATCAGTGATCAAGACTTTTTTGCTCTTAGGTCTGTCAAAATTCCAGTAAAAAAGTTTAGTTCATTGACTGAAACACTTTATCCTCCAAAAGGAAGACAGGCTTCACGTCCTTCATCTGTTCAGTACCTTGCAGAACAACAGGAAGTTCTGTCAGCTAATGATTCTCTTTCTTCCAGTGAATCAGCTGGTAGCTTTTTAAAAGAAGTAGACCGAGATATAGAACAAATAGTAAAATGTACAGACACCAAAAGAGAGAACCTTAATGAAGTGGTTTCTGCCTTGACAGCACAACAAATACGTTTTGAACCTGATAACAAAAACATTCAACGTAAGGATCCATATTATGGAGCAGACTGGGGAATAGGATGGTGGACAGCTGTAGTGATAATGTTGATAGTAGGCATAATAACACCAGTATTTTATTTGCTGTATTATGAAATTTTAGCTAAGGTGGATGTTAGTCACCATTCAACAGTGGATTCTTCACATTTGCATTCAGGAGTCACACCTCCATCACAGCAGAGGGAAATGGAAAATGGAATTGCTCCAACTAAAGGAATACCCTTTGGCCCACAAGAAGACCATAAACTATATAGTCAAAATTCTCAATTACCTGCTGCTCAACACAAAACATAGCAGTTAGTTCACAGTTACAGTGTTAGTGATCACGTGTGCATCTGGAATGTGGTGAATCGGTTATGTTCAATAACCACTTCAGAGGCAGCATTTAGGGAGACTGAAGATGCTTTGTTTTTACCTTTTTTTTTTTTTTTGAGACGTTTACAAATGAATTGAGTATAGAATCCCGATAGTTGTTAGTTGTTGATACTGAAAGCAGTAAATCTATATATAAACGTGTTACATCAATGCTTAAAGCAGAAATGAATTTAAATATGTGTCTAGGAGGTTCTTGGAAAATGCATCATTTTTCTTATTCAAGCCTGGTTATGTTTAAATTTTATTTTTAAAGTCATTAATTTTGGTTGAGGTCACTAATATTAAATTCATTAGGCAGAATAATGATAGCAACAGATGTCAGCAACTGAAGAAAATTTACTACTATGAACCATCAAAATACTTAGTTGCAAAAAAGTTGTTTGATTCTAAAATTATTGATGATAGCCCTTAATACTCCATTTTGAAAGTAAAAAAAAAACACGTTTAGTGTATATTATGAAAACATAAGTAGAACAGAAATAGGAAAGAAACATATAATGTCTGTAATAGAAGCTGAGACATATTACTTTTAAGCCCCCAGAATAATGTGTCACTGTTGGGAAGTTGCCGTTTGGTCACTAGAACACTCACTAGGTTATGTCAAGACCTAAAAGTAATCTTTGTCTCTTAAAGAATGCTGCCTCTCCTTCTGTTTTTTTGTGATTAAATTCGACTCTGATATTTGAAAGCACTTTCATTATTCTTTGATGAAAAGTGTTAACATAGATTATCCTTACATACTGTGATAAGTTGTTGCCGTGTTACGTGTAGTAACATGCCTTAATTACATTTAATGCCTTATATTACTTTATGTAAACTAATATAATTTTTAGAATTAAAGTTAAACATTATTTCAAATGATCCGATAGGATTCATAAGATGGGCTGTATAAATTTGTCTCCATGTTTCCTATGAAGCACAAGTTAATGGGATCAAAACAAGTTTTCATTGTCTGCCTGAGGTCTGTAGCAGAAAAGCAAAGTTAGAGACCTGCGTTAGCAAACAAATTGTTTTATTTATTGAGCCCTTAACCTCTGTTTTTCAGGGAGAAAATATTCAACTTAAACATTTTTTTCCCCTTAACTGGAGCATCAAATTGGGAAGAGAGGCCAAAGGTGTATGGATTGGTCGAAAGGGCTTGATAGTGCCACTTTTTAAGATCTGCTCTGCATCAGACAGAGTCTGGCTAAGTAAACATTTGCATACTGATTCCATCATCTAATTTTTAAAAATGTGTGTTTTTAAAATGTTACGAAAATGATTCATTAGAAGAAAGCTTTGGTGGAGTCTGAATTGCCTGTTTTGTGTATAATAAATATGTATCTTAAGATATATAATACCACCTCATTTTCCGGGCATTATTTTCTAACTTTTAATGTTTTAGCTTTTTGATAAGTTATTTTATATTGCAAACGCCAATCTTGATACAAAGTGGGGTGAATAAATAAATATGTTTAGTGAGGCTGAATGTATATTCAGGAACAGTATTTCATAAAATGACAGGACAAAGTAGTCAAACATTAAAGCCCTTGCATGTATTAGAGGACCTTAGACAATTACCAGAAAGTGTTAATATGGAAGTTAGAGCAAATTGATTTTTTGAGTAAGTCTTTTAGTTTAAAATTTAAAATACTTTTAATGTGCCTTGGGAGTCTTGTAAAGAGAAGTATGATCTTTCTAATTTATGTTCAGTGTTAACTTGGTCAGTTTACATTGTATTTATTAAGCCTGCTGAAAACCAAGTTTAAGAGAAGAGAATACAGATTATTTTAGGTAGAATGGGCTACATGTCCTTTGAAGAATTTTGTTTACATCAAATTGATGAAATTATAGTCAATGATTCCTTTTTGCTAGTGGTACTTTGAAATTGTGGTAGAGAAGTCTGATTTCCAAAATAAATAGCTTTTTAAAAAGGAATGAAGTATACTATGTTCTTGTTGATTAAAAACCATTTCTATCTTGCAGAGTGTCTTGTTCCTTGAAGGAAGTATAACATAACCTTATGACACAATCAGGCAGTTTCCTTTTTCCATATATTCGAATTATATATTTTTAATAAATTGAATATATTTAAATTATATATAATTCTAAAGAATATAAATAGAATTTTATATATAACATATAATACATATAGAATTCTATATGTTATATATATGGAATTCTAGATTCTAATCCTTGAGTGTCATTTGTAAAAGAAAAGATTTCCTAAGCATTTAACAGATAAAAGAATAATTTTAGCTTTTAAAAAGTACAGAGTAATACATCAAAATTTGTAGCAAATGCAGGTTACTTTGTAAAACTTAATAAAAGAAAAGTGATCATTTTATATTGTGGCTTTTAATTGTGTTGAAACCGTTATTTGAATTTACTTCAATGCTTTACATTAGAAGATATATATATATGTAAATATATATACACACACACACACATATATATATGCAGATGTAACAGTAACAGAACTGTGACTCTTTGCATTTGGTTCACTTTAAAAGTTGGGAGTTCCAAGTGAAGAGAAATTGCTATTTTTTAAAAGGGCAGATTCTTTAATTCTTAAAGTCTGGGTACAAATGGTTAAGGCAGTTTCAAACTAATGGATGCCATTTAAATTAAATATTTTTTGACAACCTACTCATAGGAGATTATGGGATTCATGTCTTCAAAAGATCAGTTATAGAGTCTGCTGGCCAGGCCACATTAAGAATTAGAAGATTGCCTAATGTTAAATTAACTTCTCCAGAGGACATTTTGGTTTTTAAAGCTTGTCTTTTTCTGGACTCTACTTACTTGTTCAGTGGCCTGAAGAGTTCTTTAATTGAACCACTATTTAGTCATTAGTTCTTTTTAAAGGTATCTACTTCTAAAACGATCAACTTGGGATTATGAAGGATGCAGTTAAGAGTTTTAAAAATACCAAGACTCAAGGATCCAGTCAAAGTGTCACAGGGTAAAAGTGGAGTTTTTAGAAGTATTTAAATGGTGCATTATGATAGGAATCATTCTTATTTTGAATTATAACAATGTTGCTCAGGAAATCAGTATTTTTCTTCCAAGTATGTGCATATTGCACTGTTAGATATAGAAATCTGAATGCTTTATTTAATTCTTTTATGTATACAAATTATATAATCTTTTGTATAATGTATTTTATACAAATGAAACATGGAATTGTAGACCATTATGTTAGCGTGTACATCTGTAAAACTGGTTTTTAAAACTTTCTGCCCCTTATTTTTCGTATTTTAAAGGATCTACAAAATGTAATAAAGTTTCTATTTTATTACTCAATCTAAAATCGAAGCTGGTGAACTTAATTGAATAAAGCAAAACCTCTCTTCTTTCTATTTGATAGAGATATTATGTAAGATAGACCAAATTGCCAAAGATCTACCAATTTGGATTTCCCCCTTGTCATACTGAAACAAAATCCACTGGATAATTTATAGTACGTCAGTAAAAGGAAATGAAAACAAATTTCAGATGGCTGTTCTTTGGCGGGGAGGGGCGCATCTTGGATGTCAGAAAAGAAGGCCTCATGAGGCATGGTCCACACCTTAGCAAGTTGTGGATCAGTCGTATGTCACTATATTTATATTATCACAAAACAAAAAACCTTTCCATTTTAAGAATATTACTTTTTAAAAATTACCAGTAGCAAAAAGGATTGATAAAGTTATTTGGGGCTTTTATTTATTTAATGGAGGCATTTGTGGTGTAATTCTTTTTTTTCCCCCACTTTTAAAAGCATCTTGATATTAAAGTTGTATTTATAGTTTTTCTTACAAATAGATTTTACTAACTCCAGAGCCTTTAACCAACCATATTAAGACAAACGCACTGATACTGTACACTTCAAGGTGGTGGGGGAAGAAGGGTTAACAGTGTCTTCTGAATTTCTTACCATTCTCTTATATCCAAATCTCTTAGTTTGTTATCACAACTTTAGTCACTTGGAGTTTTTTTTGTTGATGGTGGTTTGTTCAAGAACATTTGATACTGGCATTCCTGCTCAATAAACAGTTATTTTACTAGGTGAAATAAATATTAAATTTGTCTTCTCTATCAAATATAGTTCTGTAAGGTCAAAATAAAACATCTGAACATAAAACAAAAGGACACAATTTTGTAAGAATTTAATGTGTAAACAAATACAGAAAAAAATAAGCATTATAGCAACAAAACACTTTTGCATCTTATATAGAAATTTTAAAGACACTTCAACAAATTTTTTTTATACGTAAGAGGCTTATCTCTGCATTAAAGTTTAACTTCTTATGGAATAACTTCACAGTTTCTGAGATTTTAAGCCAGAAAAACAAGATTCATGCTGGTTAAAGCAACCTGCAAATATTTCCTGCCTGTTTTCGCAATTGGTCTACATTAAACTTATAAAAAGATCTTCCAACTGGGGGAGACAATGCACTTAAATGGAGATGGCTGGGGCCTCCCAAGGCAAATCCTTGCCCAAAGGGGATGCCTTACCATCTGCAGGACTAAAATGGTGGAGACAAACCGAAAGCTAGGAATTTTCCTTGTATCTTTGGTATTTTTGCCCAACTCAAGTGTTATCTGAAGATTTATAATAAAACAAACAGAACTATAGAGATAAGATTTCTATAAATTAAATTGTATTTGGCTACAGTACTAAAGAGGTGAGAGAACTAAAAAAAACTTATGTTAATTATCAATCCCAAGTGACTACTACAACTAGAAACTGTGTGAGGATTCCACTCTGAAGTACAGTAGAGTGCTACTTTAAAATGTTTTCATGTTTTCCATTTAGAATCTTTAAAGTTTTGATAAGCAACTTTAAACAAGAAATCATATGTGATCAACAGTACTGAATAATGGCCTTCACGCTCATCTTGAATTATCTGAGGAAGTATTAAAATTGAAAGGGATCTTTTTCCTGAGAAAGCCATGTTATAAAACAGCACAAGGCAATACACATTTTCTCCAATTTTCCCCAACAGAATATAAGAAAAGAAAATCAGATTACAATATATTTTGTGAGGAAAACATGTTGGTTTCTCCAAATGATTTGCAATCATTTTCCCAGCTACAATTTTTTAGAGAGAACCAAATTTAAATTTAAAACGATCACTTCTACAAGTTGAGAGAATGAATACGTATGGTAAACTTTGAAATTTAAGCAATTTTTATAGGAAACTGCTTACAAGTGGAGAAACTAAGGCACAGAAAACTTAACCAGGCTTGAGTTCAAGGTTGAATTTCATAGGAAAGTTAGAAATAGAATCCAGGGCTGATTCTCAGGTTAGAGGGTACTGGGTGATATCTTCCCAAGAGGGAAAAATTAATTTTTCTTTTGGTAGGTAATACTAATAAATCATTTTTGACATATATATAACATGAATTTCCCTGAAAATCTTTGGCATTTGTGAGTCTTTGGAGGCTGAAGTTTTTTAGATGTCTTCTCCCACACCCTAAAACAAAAAGGCAGGGAGCTAGTTTTTAGTTGAAACAAAATAGATTAATCTTAATTTCAAAATGACCTGAGTTTAATTCTGCATTGTTACATAAATCAGTTGGAAAGCTGAGTCCTGTGAAATGTAAGAGGCCACTACACCTCACAGATTTCACGTACATGCATTCTGCAGTGAGATTTACGAGAGTAGAACCACATTTTTATACAGTACAAAATTAAATAAGATGTCAGTCTAATTTTTGATAAGCCAAGTATTTGAATAATGTAGTAAGTGGGATGATTAATTCATTATATTGTATTGTAGGAAGGTGGTCTCAAATTCAGGAATTTCTAATATTCATCCCAGGTCTTAGTACTGGTTGAGATGTAAGCTGTGAAATTTATTTAGCTAGGATTGGCGTTTTTCCCTGTGCATATGTTTTCAGTCACTAAACATTTCATCTCATAAAATATGCACTTGTAAGAGCTCAGGAAGGTTTATGCAGTGATAATAGCACAGAACATATGTAAAAGTAAAAACATTATTTTCAAGTTTCTTTGTTTTTAAAGTGCTCCATGTGCAATATTAAACTAACTTTGAGATTATGGAAATCCATAATGATGACTAGTAGTAGTTTTAGAAAAGATCAGCAGTTAAATGAGAATAATTTGTTCAAGTATGGATACATAGATTAAAATATGCAAAAACTCTCTAGGCACATTCTAATCCAAATAATACAAAAAAAAATCCATTTGACTACATAAGAGGGATGAGAGGTGTGGGAAGGAATGTCAGAGTGTCATACTGACTGGTATGGTAACTATTATGTAAACTCAAAGTGGTTCTGAATATTTTAGTAACAAGTATTTGTCCAACAAAACAGGAATAAAAATAAAATACTTACTCCCTATCAGAAATAAAATAGAAAACAAGTCTGTCCCAACGTTCAGAAGCTGTATCATAAAAATTTTTGAGAAATTTCATAGCTAATAGGTTGCTTCATCCATGTTGTCATCACTGTCTGCACCAAAATCATCTCCATCTTCAAAGTATGAATTAATGTAGTCATTTTCCTAAGTGAAATGATACAGTCCTCAGTAAACATTAAAAGAATGAGTAGTAACATTATTAAAGAACATAATGTAGGCTGTCCCTTTAATATGTTTATAAATACCAACTTTAGCTAATTAGAAAATACACCAGGCTTGAAAGAAGTGTCTCTGCTATTTCAATGCTTAAAACACACACTTTCACACCATCTCCTACTATTCTCAGGCATCAACTAGCTAAGAGAACATAAATGGATCCCCATTACACCTCAGTAGGATGATACCTCTAACTCATTACACCTTACTAGGATGATACACGGTTTAGAGAGCTAAACCACTAAACACTTACTAACTCAGGAAACAAAGCCAATTTACACTAACATTCATTCGACTACACCAGAACTGAGGTTTTGAGTCACAATGCATAACTGAGCATAAGCAGAGATTTTTGCTTCCTATCAGAAAAAGACCTTAAGATACCAAATCAAATGTAGAAGATGCCATTGTTACATTCCATCCAGGGCCCTTCAGTTGTCTTTGAGTTACAAAGGATTAAGCCCTGGAAACATTCATTCCAATTCTTATGGCTTAGTAAGACTGTTATCCATGTAAATGACTCAAGATAGCTCTACTTTCTATCAAAACTTCAAAAATCCATTTGGATATATCTTAAAAGAAATTTAAGAGAGTTATTAATCAATTGCAGTGTATGGACTATATTTGGATTCTGCCTGGAATGAGCAAAAAAAAAATTTTCCAGGCAAAAAAATTTAAACACTGGCTTAGTATCTGATGATATTAAGGGATTATATTTTATTGTGTTAGGTATAATACTGATACTGTGATGTTAGAGAGCCCTTATTTTTGATTAAATACTGAAATATTTATGTATGAAATGATACAATGCCTGGGATTTGCTTTAAAATAATCCAAAGCAGCTGTGGGCTTAAAGTTGGGGACAGGAGCAGACTGGGTGAATGAGAGTGGTCAGGAGATAGCCCATCTCCCTAAGAACTGATCATTGTTAAAGCTGGGTGATAAGTCTAGTTTTTGTACATGATTGAAATCTGCCATAAAAAATTAATCCCCACATCTCTACTGTGTATAGCAGGAATTATGATAGAGTAAGAAATAGAGACTATTCTAAAAAAGAAAGTCTCCTGGATATCAGCTTTTCTAGTACCTGCATGGTGGGATTTTATATATAAATTTAAATAAATATAAGAAAGGTAACTTGTATTATTCAGATACATATTCACTACTTTGTCCTCCCTAAATACTTTAAGTTGCCGTATCTAGCTAAAACTCTTACCATCTCCAGGAAATTGACTTGGTCTCTGGTGTCAAGAAATCCAACAGTCTGGACCCCTGGCTGAATCCTGAAGCTAAATGTGCCAGGGAGGGGTGGCATGGTTGAGAGTTCAAGTGAGGCCACCATGTAAATGAGATCTTAGCAACAACACTTGTGTGAAAATATAAGAAAGCCAACTTGTACACATAAGTGGAAATGAGTAAGGAAGGGATACTTTATTTCAAATAGAGCGTATGTCACTTGTGTTTAGACATGAGCACCTCCAAGTATGTTCAGCGATTCACATTAGGTAATTTTGTGATATTAGTAATCCTGATACAGGTACAAAGTGAGAACCTGTTGAAACTGATGGTTTAAGTGGTTCTTGGCTTTCATTTGAGCCTTTGCTTTTTTTTCTTTAATTATAACATTCAAAAGACTGAAGAAAGAAAAAAGTCTGTATTTTCTCAATTTTATAAGTAGGTGTTACATAATCTGCTCCATTTTACTCTTTAAAACAACATGCTTATCAAATTGATAATGTATCAGGTGAGTTAATTCAGAATAATTTTTCATTAATTAGTTAACTGTTAAAAAGGGCAAAGAGAATAGCTTTAAATCTAGAAAGGCTTTAATCAAATTTCCCTTTTCATTCCTCACCCAGCCTCACTCAGAATATATACATCTCTGTTAAAGTATAGTTTTTTTTTAAATGAAATATATAAACCCACTGGTGGTGTTTAGGACTCTGTCAAGGCCCAGAACAGAATTCTGAAATTACTAGAATCCTAATGTTTGCTGTTCTTGTTGAATTTAAGGACAGATATTAAATTCAATACAGCTCAACTCAAACAGACTTTATACACAGCATTTCTAAAGCCAAAGAAAATACAGGAACATTCTGAAAAAGAAGGGTAATATGCTCTAAAAATATTAACAAATAATCAGAAGCTTCCATTGATTGGAACAGCTTAGTGATGGTTCAGAAATAGATCAATGGAACAGAGTTCAGAAATACATCTAAGTAGATGTAGGAATTTAATAGCTGATAAAGGATAATTTCCTATCAATGCAGGAAGAAAATTATTTAGGCAGGCAACTGGCTAGTCATTTGGAAACAGATAAAAATGGATCCATACCCTTCCCTGCACACCAACATAAATTTCACAGTAATCCAAAATTTAATGCAAAGTAATTGTAGTATATAATAAAGATTTCATAGTTGGAGCAGTTCAGGTGAAGAAAAGATTCAGAGTGTGATGTGAGAAGCTGAAATGGAGTGAAGACAATGGGTTACTGGAATGGAGAAGAAACTCTCAGCCTAGGTAACTTCAAGAGGCATCTACAAAGTTCCAAAGAGGCCGTGACCCACAAACTTGCCCTGCTTAAAAATATCTTCATTGACTCCAGCTTATTTTGAAATGCACCATGTTTCAAAAAGCTGGAAACCCAAACCCAAAACAGTGAGTCCTGATTCAGTCAGATACTTGAGGTTGGATTATAGTGTTCACTGCACTTTAGGATTTGAAACCTTGTGGTATTGCAGGGATTGCCCCTCAGGTCTATATGACTAAGCCCTTAATTAGCTGCAGGCTTAAAATTATAAGTAGAGAAATCTTAGTTAAACTAATCTGATCAATTTCCTTAACTTGTAGACTTCCACTTACAAAGCTACCTAGAAGGTTACCTTTACCTCCTATATTCCATCTGGTATTATTATAATTTCAACACTATAATAATTCTCTTGAGACCAAGGAGTTGATGCCAGTGATAATAATGTACCCATGGTTCCAATCAACTTGGTTTTTGTTTGTTTATTTTAATTACATACTATATATCTGACTTAATAGATCATCCTTAAGCTAAGTAGCTTTGTTACCCTCCCCAAATAGACCATTACCTCTTCTTGCTCTTCCTCGTCATATTCCTCTTGGTCTGCAGCATCATCCTCATCCTCATCATCACCTTCTTTACTTTTCTCTTTGCTTCCTTCTTTCTCTTCATTCTCCTCATCTGATTTTTCACCATCACCTCTCTTTTCCAATTCCTGGTATAAATGAGCTTCATTAATTCAAATGGAAATCACAAGATTCTGACTTCCATGCTCAACCCCAAGAGGACAGTTACCTATTACCTTATTTGAATCCTCCCTTACTGACACCTCCAGGCCACCACCAAGGACACTGAGTTAACTCAAGAAAGCAAGAACTCACTGGCCTGTCATTACACTGGTATTTTCTTTGATTTTGTTACTTGATAATGGGGTCTCAGGTAAAGCTGGGATATCGGCTCTAACGTGCAATGCTTTATTTTTATAATTTCTATCCTACCTCTTTCTAAAATACTGAGTTGATTCAGTTTATGGAGAAGAACTTTCAGAATGTTATTCTGTCTTCCTTTTAATGTGAAAGGAGAAAAGAGAACATAATGGGAACATTTCAAAATGTCTATGTTTTAGCTTATAAGTGAAATTGTTTAAAGCAATACCAAGTCATCTTGGGGTGAATTATCTTATTTGCAGATTATCCATGTTCTTATCTCTGTTCTCCCTCATTCTTTACTTCCCATTCCCAGGGATTTTTGTTTTTTAATTTATCTGGCAGGTTGAAAAGAACAAGATTAAAACTCAAATCTCAGTCAACATTAGCACTTATTAGCAACTGAGTGTGAAGGCAAAGAAGAGATGCAGTTAGAAAAGCTCTGATTACGTGATAGTTCCACTTAGCCACCTTGTTAAAATCAGTATGCTACCTTCTCATAACACACAGATTTAACTCTAAGATTACATCTTTATCTCTAAGATTACATCTTTGTATTTCTATTATGACTACCAAAAATTCTTTCCATTTTTCCATAAAAAGTGACCTGTTTTCATTACTGTTACTATCCATTCTCCAAATTGTTCTATGCTTAATTTGCATAAATGATAGAATCTCACAAGTTTTCTAGGTGAGGTATAACAATAACTTTAATATTTAATACTCATAATATGGCATAAGATTACTTTAGCTAAAATGTGATTATTCTTAGTCAATAATCAGAACACTAATTCATAAACCTGTAAATACCCTACCCTATTATAAGATATTTGCTCTGTAAACTACAGATAGAGAAAAAACATAATTTGTATTTGGAGTGACTGCAACTTAACTATTCCATTACTGGTTCTGAAATAGTTATTTTTAAAAATGCCTTTAATTACATTCAAATTTGAATTTAAGGAAATCAAAAGCAATGAAAGACTACATTAGAAGATAGACTCAATTTTTAATCAAAATTCAAACTCCACCTTTCCTCTTACCCTCACCCCACTAAGGTAGAACAAATAAGATCAAAGTAATAGACATAAGATGATTTATCTTCATACTGACACGTTAACTTGTAAAAGTTATTACTACCAGTATAATGTGTACAATTTTACCCATTGGCAATCCCTTTGGAAAACTGCAAGTAAAAAAAATAGTGTTTATAGATTCTTTTGAAGTGTTTATAAATACACACACATATATAGTGATGCTATGTTATCATTAATTAATGTATGGAATTTTTCCTTTTCTACTTTAATCAAACCATAGTAAAAAGGCCTACGACCCACAAGTTTGTGTAGTTAAAGGGGAAATGTAGTGCTATATTTAACTCTGTGCAAGGTATATACTATATCTGAAAAAATATGTTATTAGCTATTATTTCATAATTAGCAATAGAATTATTTAAACTAGTTATGTAAAAATATTTTTAAAATACAGAATTCATTCAGTGCTATGTAAGGACTAGGAAGTCTTGATTTCTACTGCCTCAAATATCTTTAAATAAATAACCTCAACTTTGTTTCTACCACATAGACCTAAATCAAACCAATAAAACAGCCAAATCGGTTAACAAATAGCAGATTTACGAAACTTAGAAAAAAGATCTCAGAACACACATATTGTCTCACTACTTCATTCTTTTTGTGTTAAGCCATTAGTTTTGGTTCGTCTACTCAGTAGTTTCCTTTTTCTCTTCTACTTTACAGATTTGTTTCAAGGATAATGTGAATAACACAATGTGAAAACACTTTGAAAACAGTTCATTTATGAACAGAAAACAATTCTCTTAGTTTAAATACTAGAGACCACCCTATAGAGAGAGCTACCTGTATGTCATGCAGAAATAAATTTAAATACCAGTTTACTGCTGTCTGATTATTCACACCCTAATCATGCGATTTGACTGTGTGTCATTCCTGATTCATTACAGAAGTTTTATCAAAGAAAACTTGCAACTACTTTTGCCTAAGAAATAAACAATAATAAAGTCATCTGGAAACTAACGTTGTCTATGGAAGGTGCTAGCTCATCGGGGTTTCTACATTTAAAACTCTAGTTTTAACAAGGTGTGTACTGAAAACGGTGTTAGAATAAAAAACACAATTTGTTCTGATGAGAAACCACATCCAGAGGTACAGATCAATCTTCCTTATAGCACATGTCACCTTAGCAACTTCTTTCCAGGATGCTTTTAAGAATAGTCAGAACCTGTGTTGAGTACAATACAAGATGGCTAGTTCTGCAACCCCATCCATCACTCCACCACAGTTAAACCTGACAGTTTATCACTGTTCCTTCAACAATCCTTCTGGCTTTATTTTCAGACATATGATCTCCAGCTCCAGCACTGGTCAAAAATAAAACTTAAAAAGATGAGTATCAGTTACCATGTAGGTATGCCAACTTGGCCAGGCAAGTAAAAGTTTTAAAGTCTCGATTTCCTCATCAGTAAGTAGGGAATAATAATATCCATCTCTGTTGTTATGAAATCTTAAGGACATAATGGATGTAAATAGCTCATCAAAGAGCCTGCTATAAAAAATGTTCTAAAAAAATGCTAGATGCTATCATTATCATCATAATAATCATCATCACCATCAATGCGAGGTAATACATGCACTGGTAAAGGGAGTAAATTGGTATAATCTCTATGGAAAATTATCTGTCAATATTTATCCATATTATCCATATTATGCAGTACACATAACAACTGAACTAACAGATCCACTTGTAGAAATCTATGCATGTGAAATGACATACTTAACAACAATTCACTGCAGTATTGTTTATAATAGTGAAACACTAGATGAAACATAGTCCATCAATAGATTATTGACTAAATAAATTATGGTTCACTCTTATAGTGCAGCCAAAGAAAAAAAAAATGAGGCAACTCTATACAGACTGACATGAAAACATTTCCAAGATATTTTCAGTGATTAAAGTGAAATTTCAGGAGTGTGATATGCTACCTTTTGTCATTAAAAAGAAAAAAAGCTGTATCTTCTATGCATAAAATGTTTCTGGAAGGATATATAAGAAACTGGTAACTGGTTGTCTACAGGAGGGGAACTGGATGGATGACTAGAGACAGGGATGGGAGGGCATATTTTCAGTTTATTAATCTTTTGAATTTTACATCTTTTTATTTTTTAAATATTAAAAAATAAGGATATAAAAATAAATTTCATAAGACAGGATTTTCCCTTAATAGAATCTTCTACACTTAATATAAGACCAAAAAAAAAGAAATACAAATACACCAAAAGGGGAAACACTGCAAGGTTTTAAAAAGTTATACAATTTAGGTGTGTAACTCCTTCATGTTTCTTTCCCAAGCATAATTCAAATGCAAGGGGAAAAGAGAAATACAGTGGAAAAGAAGGCAGGTGACAGAAAGTGAGGCGAGCTGACAGGTGAGTGGTAGGGAGGACAGGACAGAGCCCCCATTTCTCCCAGCCAGCAATGTTCAGATCTTTCTAGTTACTCTGTGCACTAAATGCACATGTTATTAAAAAGTGAGAGAATGTGGAAAGACTGAAGAAAGCAAAAAGAGGTACGACATTTTTTCAGTTTGTTCTAATAGTAAGAAGAAAACCTTACCTCAATTTTTTTCAATACATCTGCAGTATTAGTGAGTGAAGTGTCTTTGTCTGTATTTTTTGCCTTTTTGGATTTGGGGCCTGCTGAAGTAAAACCACCATTAACACATTTCTCTGTAACAGCAACTGTGTATTATATTTCTTTGCACTTTAATATGCCATCTAGAATGTGGTATGTCATACCATGTAGTCACACAATTTGCAGGCTGAATTAAATTTCTTAAAAAATAAACAAAATAAATCAGCACGTTTCACCAATTTTTCCATAATGAGGACACGATAATCACTTAATAGGATATTTTCTAAGACTGCAGCCAGATACCTCTTTACTAGTACTGAAAATTTGAACTGGCAATTAATATCATTTGGGCCAAAATTGTAACACTGTTCCCTCAGGTAGAAGCACTAAAGGGCCAGTGAAAGGTTCTCACAAATGTATCCCTGCACTGGCTTCCTGTTCACTGATCAGGAATTTCAAACAGGGCAATCTTACCAGATTTGGAAAAACAGAAAATAAATTTCCAGTTATAAAATATATAATCATGAGGATGTAATGTACAGCATAGGGAATAGAGCTTCTAACACTGTAATAACGTTGTATGGTGATAGAGGATAACCAGACTCACAGTGGTGGTCATTTCATAATGTATTAAAGTACTGAATCACTGTATTATAAACTTGAAACTAATATAGATTATTGCAAGTAAACTATACTTCAATTAAAAAACAAATAAGCAAATACAGAATAAATAAGCACTTGCCAAAGGTTAAAGAGATGAGAAAGAGGTTATATTCAGCGCAATATAGCATTATCTTTGGGATGAAGATTAAAATAGTTAAAATGAACACACTTATCATATGAATCTGAAAACCCTAAACAATATAAATAAAATGTTTGAATGGCTTTGGGATATGTAATTTTCAAGCCATAGCAAAAATATTACATTTTGAGGCTACTCTGAAACTTCAAGGTATAAATAGATCCTGCTAGTCGGTTACCAAAACATTATGATATGCGATAAAATTGTTCCATTGTGATCAAAAAGTATTACATAACAAAAAAAAAAAAATGAACTTACACAGACTTTACACCCTTCACAAAAATTAACTCAAAATGGATCACAGACCTAAAGGTAAAATACAAAACTATAAAACTCCTAAAATACAATATAGGAGAAAATTCAGACGATCTTGAGTTTGGTGATGACATTTCAGATGCAACATCAAAGGCATGGTTCATGAAAAAAAGAATTGATAATCTGGACTACATTAAAATTAAAAACTTCTGCTCTGTGAAAGACAGTGTAAAACAGATAAGACAAGCTACAGACTGGGAGAAAATATTTGCAAAAGACATTCTTGATAAAGGACTGTGTGAAACAATAGGAAAAATATACGTTGGTCTCGGCTCCAGATTCCTGGCACAGAAGTCCTAAAACCCTTATATCTTCCTAAGTGATAAGAGCAATAATGACTGGGGTCGAAGACTCTGGTTTCTGACACAGAGTGTGAAAATCCCTTGGAATTTACTGGGTGACAAGTGTCTTTTGCTCTAAGGAGGTGACTCTTGGTGGGCTCCTGGGGTAGCTTCTTGAAGATAAGGCTGGCTACCAGATAGACCAAGCCATGATTAGAGGCCTGAAACTTTCAGCCCCATCTCCCATCCCTTGGGCAAGGGAAGAGGGGCTGGAGATTGAGTTAATGATTGATCATACCTGTGTGATGAAGCCTCTGTAAAAATTCTTTAAGTATTTGGTTCTGAGAGTTTCTGGGTAGGTGAACACATCCACACACTGGATAATGGAACATCCCAATTCTACAGAGACAGAAGTTCCTGCACTGGGGAACTTCCAGACTTTACCTTATGTATCTCTTCACCTGACTGTTCATCTGTACCCTCTATCACAACCTTTATTACACAATAAACTGGTAAATGTAAGTAAATGTTTCCCTGAGTTCTGTGAGCTGTTCTAACAAATCAAATTCAAACTCGGGGGAGGGGGTGGTTATGGGAACCTCTGATTTGCAGTCAGGTCAGACAGAAATTGTGGGTAACCTGGAGATATACTACCTGCAATTGGCATCTGCAGTAGGGAGTAGTCTCCTGGAACTGAGCCTTTATCCTGGGAGGTCTAAGCTAACTCCAGTTAGTGTGAGAACTGAGCTGAATTGTAGAACACACAGCTGGTACTGCAGAGCATTGCTTGGTGGTGGGGGTGGAGGTGGGGAGAACTACATACATCTACTGTCAGAAGTGCTATCAGTGTTGTAGCAGTGTGGGAGGAAAAGAGAAACACAAAACAGGTGTGTGTTTTTCCTACAGACTATTATCCAAAATATACAAAGAACTCTTAAAACTCAACAATAAGAACACATTTAAAAAACCCAATTTCTCCAATGTCTCTCCCCCAACCTCATCTCAGTAAACTCGTACTAATCCTTCAATCTCTAGTTCAATTCCATCTCCTCAAAGAACTCTTCTTTGACCTCTCAGGAAGGACAGTGCATTGTATTCAATGTTCTTATTCCATTTGACCGTAAGTTCTGTGAGGACAAGGATTATTCCCTTTTGCCCAGTTTTATTCCTCTTAGTCCAGTGTCTGGCAATGACAGATGCTCAACAACTACTTACCCAGTAGAATTATGAAAGAACAACACAACAGAAACTTTCACTTTGATATTTTATGTACACCATAAAGTTCTATTCTACTAGTTCCCAAATGTTACCAGTTCCGAATGTTTTAAAAACTTAAAATAGACAGTATAACCATTGAAAAAGTTTCAAATATGCAAAAGAAAATATCTACATAATTGAAGTCTTTCCTAGCACATCAAAATTCCATAATTAAAGAAAGGAAAACAAATAAATAAAAAAATCAAAGAAAACAAAACAAAAAATTAACAAAAAAAAAGGTTCAACAAAATAATCAAGATGCCAAACATATTTTAAGAAAAAGCACTCAAAACTTTAGGTTGTAATTGACTTTAGCTTTAGGTTGACAACTCCATATTAGATAGAATTTAAGTAATAACCTTTTCATACCTGGATTCTTATTATATTAGTTAATGTACCTTTTTTGCATTTTTTTCTTGGCATCAACTCTCTGGGGAGTCTTCTCCAATCTGTGTGTACAAAAGGAGAAATATAAAAATTGCAGTTTCCTCTAGGAATTACTGGTGCTGGATATAACTATTTAAAGAACATGACAGTTGCTCATGCAATGAAAATCAAATCTCTTAATATCTGACTGTACAGATTTAGCCTGGGAACCAAATTATAATAGTGATATATTTTCTCCTATTAAGAAGAAAGGTTCATTAAAATAGCTTTGAAATAGTGCTATAAAATTTCTACAACATTCTTTTAATAGCTATAAAATATTTATATAATTAATTTTAAATACAGAAATTTTCATAAGAAAAATATTTATGGACATGAAGTTATTCATGATATACTGTTAAATAAAAAAGCTTCCAAAACAATATATATAGAATCCCATTTAAAAAATAAATCTAACATTTAAATATTTTTATACATATAGTATTTGTCAGAGAAAGCTCTAGTTGGGAACAAAATATCACAGTAATTCTTTGTGAGTGTTATGCTTACTGCTGTTCTTAAGTATTATTTATTCATGTTAACTATCTTGTATTTTGTAAGTTTTCTGTAGTATATATGTACTTCTTTTGTAATAAAGGATTTTTTTTCAAAAGTTAAAATATGTGATCAAAATTCTAAAACATGCAAAATTAAAAAAACAATTCTAATAATTATCTGAAAACTTTAAAAATACAAATAGCTATGGAAAAGTAAATTTCCTCCAATGAATGATTTTGCCTGTATTAACTAAACAATTCCTTTAATTTGTCACTTCCTTTTCATTTTTTTCCATTTATTTATTGACTTATTTTTACTGAAGTATAGTTGATTTACAATGTTTTGTTAGTTTCAGGTGTACTGATTCAGTTATACACACACATATATATATATTCTTTTCCATTATAGCTTATTACAAGATACTGACTATAGTTCCCTGTGTTATACAGTAGGTCCTTGTTGTTTATCTATTTTATATACAGTAGTGTGTAAATGTTCATCTCAAACTCTTAATTTATCCCTGCCTCTCCTTTGGTAACCATAGTTTGTTTTCTATGTCTATGAGTCTATTTCTAGTTTGTAAAAAGTTCATTTGTATCATTTTTTTTTTTAGATTCCACATATAAGTGATATATGGTATTTGTCCTGTGACAAGTATTTGTCTGACTTTACTTAATATGACAATCTCCTCTAAGTCCATCCATTTTGCTGCAAATGGCATTATTTCATTCTTTTTAGAATCTGAGTTCTATCTATCTATCTATCTCACATCCTCTTTATCCAGTTATCTGTTAATGGACATCTAGGTTGTTTCCATGTCTTGGTTATTGTAAATAGTACTGCTATGAGTATTGGGGTGCATGCATCTTTTCGAGGTAGGAGTTTTCCCCAAATATATGCCCAGGAGTAGGATTGCTGGATCATATGGTAACTGTATCTTTAGTATTTTAAGGAAGCTCCATACTGTTCCCCACAGTGGCTGCAACAATTTACATTTCCACCAACAGTGTTACGAGAGTCCTTTTCATTTTTAAGCATAGAGTTAATCAGAAAAACAAAGCAACATAAAAATGGATTAAAAAATGCTGCCTGCTAATAAAAAAGATTCAGTGTCTTTTGTAGAAAACATTTATATCTCAAGCTATTTTACCTGAACTAATAATTTTTGCTTTGAATATATTTCTATTTTTACAAATGATCCAAAGATGATCAAGAGAAAGTATTTAAAGAGAATCATTTTGGGGACAAATGTTTATGAAGGAGAAGAAATGAGAGACCTAAGAGAATGTTTCCAGAGGGACACAACCTGATCAATGATCAGCACTGAAAAGACAGAGCACTATAACCCAGGAAAGCAATAATGCTGTAAAGGCCATTTATGATTTTACAAACAGGCAGTTTCTACAACACACCAAGGACACAGATGTCAAAGGAAAGTGAGTTAAAATGAGGAGACCTTGGTTCTAGCAGTTCTGTCCAAGTTGCCCTGACAGGTCACTTCTTTTCTATGGCAACTGTTTTTCTTTTCTGCAAAATGAATGAACTGGATGAGATCTCTGCAGCCCCTTCCACTGTGTCTGTAGCCAAGGCAAATTTGCAAATGTTGAAAAAAACTCTCTTAGGTATGGTTCTATTGAAAAGGCATCTTAACAACCAAAACAGTCTATGCCATGGGCTTGGCTTAAAATATCCAGAAAACTAAACCTGTTTTCTCCTCAAAAGCTATAAGATCACCCAAGAGCACAGAAGTGAGGACTATAGATTAAAACTGTGATTCTGGCAAATGAAAGTGGAAAACTCAGTAGTCGGTTTGGTAAGTCCTATTTCATTAAAAAAAAAAGTATTCTAAGAACTTTCACAAAACACTTCAACTCTTCCTTGTTACAATATAAAAATCTTTTCATCTGAGTTTTCAAAAGATAAATGTCACTAATTAATTACAGGAAAATAGCCAGACCCTATTTTCCTATGGTGAAAATAGAAAATTTGTCCTAAAAAAACAAAACAAAACAAAACACAGCGTAGGGTGGTAGCTTTTAAAGATGACTGTAACATTTCCAGTTTTATAATTACCTGGTATCCACTCTTCTTTGTACACTTTCATATATCTTTTACTGTATCTTTCAATATCTAGAAAAAGAGAAAAAAGTATTCATTAGAAAAATAAAAAATTAACCTGAATTTAAGCCATTCATTTAAAATAATTGAAAACACCAGATAACATCTTTTGTTTCACATACAGACAGTTTCCTACATTGTACACAGTGTGTTTCTGGACACATACTGAACAGTTCAAGGAGTATTACATGCTTAAGGAAGAGGCAAGAAGCAGTGGGACATGAATGGCTGAACCTGAGTGGGGACCTAAACCCTAATCATGGTTCTTAGAACCAGACAATTTCACTCACCTTTGAGAATATTCACAAAAGCCCAAAGCCAGGTCAGGAAGCCATTTACACATAAAGGTAAGGGGTCTACTCGGCATCTTCTATTTCCTTCTTGTGATAGTGGCCTCCAGCTCCCAATCTTTAGACCTTACGTAACTGGGAGGTATTAAGTACTGAAGTGGGGGTGGAGGGCTGCTTACCTCCAGCACTTAATACACACACTCAGTTAGGCTTCTCAATGAGCCACTTTTCACAACCCTCTGGGGAAGAGAGTGGGAAAAAGGGCAGGAGTAGACAAGGTTGGACTTGATGGTACATGAATGAGCAGGCTGCAAGCCTTCCACATCACTGCTGACAACTCTGCAGGGACCTTTTGAGCTCACCAAAAACAGGAGAGCCACAACTGTGGCTCCTGTTCTGCTGTGCCCACTTTTCCACAAGAAACTCCCTCGATGAGAGCCCAAACCCTTTTCCAACAGCACAAGTTGGCAAGTGACACCATTACACAATTGCTTGAAACCATGGTTCATCATAAAAACTGGTTTAGGATTATTGTCATGAAAAGCAGAAGGTAATATAAAAGATAAAAATACAAAAATCATGGACCAAATACATACTGATTTTTCTTCCATGTTTAAAAAAAAAATGCTTCCGTAGACTCCCAGATACATTGGTTACCAGTGAGGAGAGGGAAGTGGGGAGGGGCAAGATAGGGGTAAGGAATTAAGAGGTACCAACTATTAGATATAAAATAAGCTACAAGGATATATTGTACAACACAGGGAATACAGCCAATATTTTATAATAACTATAAATGGTGTATAACCTTTAAAAATGGTGAATCACTCACTATATCATACACTTGTAACATATAATATTGTACATCATTATACTTCAATTTAAAAAAAAGCTTCCAAATAAAACTAAGACTATGGTGTTAGACAAAGATAACTAAAATAAGCAGTAGACCAGAAACTAAGAGATGAAGCTTTTCTAGATATTCAACTGTTTGACTTCAATCTTGCTCTCAAGCTTTTCATTTCTAAAGAGAAGGCAGCACAAATGAGTGATTCCCAGCATTTGCATTTAAAATTTTTCTCCAAAACAGCTTCGATATTTTGAAAAAATTAACCTTCAGTTTATCAAGAAAAAGCTATTACCATTTATTAATAATAACAGTTATTACCAGTGAACCACTTTTTGTATTTTTAAGTTACTTCCAAATAATTTACAGAAGAATAAGAGATATTGAAAACCAACTACTGGAACCCAATTAAAAACAAGCAAAGGACCTTCTCCAAAGAAGATATACAAGGACAAAAAGCACATGATATGATGCTCAACATCATTAATCACTAAGGAAACTCTAATCAAAACTACAGTGAGCTACCACTTTATACCCAGTAGAATGGCTGGAGCCAAAAAGATAACAACAAGTGTTGACAAGGATGTGGAGAAACTGGAACCCTCATACAGAGTTGGTAATATAAAATGGAACAACCACTTTGGAAAACAGTTTGGCAGTTTCTCAAAATCTTAAATAAAGAGTTGCCATATGACCCTAGATATGTACCTAATAGAAATGACAAATATACATACAAAAACATGTATATGAATGTTCATACCCAGGATTACTCATAATAGCCCCAATACGGAACTTACCCAAATGTCCATCAACTGATGAATGAACAAAACGTGGTATATACATATAATGGAATATTCAACCATAAAGAGGAATGAAACACTGATAAATGCTATACCATGGATGAACCCTAAAAACATTAAGCTAAGTGAAAGAAATCAGTCACAAAGGAACACATAATATGATTCTATTTATATGAAATGTCTAGAACAGACAAATCACTAGAGACAAAACAGAATACTGGTTTCTGTGGGCTGGGGGAGGGGACAATGGGGAGTGATATGGGTATGGGGATTTCCTTTAAGGATGATGAACAAGTTCTAAAAATTAGATAGCATTGTTGGTGGCACAATTCTATGAGCACATGAAAAGTCACTATATTGTATTCTTTAAAAAGCAAATTTTAGATATGTGAATTTTATCTAAATAAAACTGTTATTTTAAAAGAAAGAAAATTAATGGGAATATTAATAAGAAACTAGGTATAATAAACTCAAATTTATATTCCATTATTTTTCTGGTCTTAAAGGTATATCTACCCCAAATGGGTAAATGCATGCAGCTAACTGTGCATCAACTGTGCATTATGGGTTTGTCATGTACAAATCTTGAATATAAGCATTTCATATATCCTGATTCCAGATTTCAAATAAATCCTTAATTAATTTTAACTCATTACTTCTGGTTCTTCTTGCACTTGCACCACCCAAGTGATTCTAGATTAAAATTTATTTCTATTAATAGATTCAAGCTTATCATCACTTCCAATTCTTCTCCTTGTACTTGCACTATCAGAATCTAACAATTTAAAAGACATTTAGGACTCACACTTTTGTTGAAGAGAAGATGGCACAACTGTAAAACATTTTCATTATTAAATTTATAATTACCAATAAACATGGTCAATCCAATAAGTTGTTTCATTTCTACATAATCTATTTCTTTTCAATCATCTTTGTCTTTGCCTTCAGCATTTGTCCAGGTACAAACTATGTCAAATAAAATTTGGTGCATAAATACCATAAAAAAAGAAAAAAATATGGTCACATGTCATTTTTGCAAGCAGGATTTTTCCAGGTTCCTATCACAAAATATTATGTGATGAGGTACTTTTCAAAGATTAACTGTATGAAACGTCATACTTCCTGTTCATTCTGAGAGATACATTATTTACTCATTGATACCTGAGACTGAGAAAATTCATCTAGGATATTGTTATCTGAAGACTCAGTCTGAGACTTTGCTTATACAATCAATTTCAACAACATGATTAGCAAAAGAGTCTTTATATTCTCAAATACTTTATTATGTAGTTATCAAAGATAAAGAGCCTCTTGATCCAGGTACAAGCCAGCTACTCCCAGAAACCAGCACCAAAATTATGTCCTTAATGGCCCCGTCTGATTCACATAAATGTTTTCATGGTGTGATATACTTTTAAATTAGACATGTGCTTTAATACCAATACATTCAGTTAAGTACATCATCTAGACAAAAGACGAATTTTAAAAAGACTAAATTATACCCTACACTATTCTTTTTTCCAATAAGAATGAATATTTATTTATTCACTTAATCTTATTTAAACTTTTAAAATGAGCTTTATAGTGCTTTTAAACTCAAATAGATAAAAGCATGCAACATAATCATAAAAGTAAAAAAGCCAGTATTTTTTAGGTAAAAATATCCAATCATTCACTATACAACTTCAAGCAGCTATGTTTTTAAAAATTAAATGAATGTCTAAAATGCTTCTTATAAACACAGGTAATATTACTATATTAGACTTCTTTTTTGATTCTTAGCCAATTCTAAGTCTTTTAGGGAGAAGGAAAAATGGTATGCATTTTTAATACTAATGGAATGAGATGATACTATATGAATTTCTCATGTTTTAATGATGTTGTTTTGAAAACTCAAGGACGATATTGATCTCTCTAATTTCAAGGCAGAAGTCAAAGGCAGAAGCTGAAAATCAAAATAGTTCTACTGTGCTAAGTATGCAGAAACGGATTCCCTTCCTTTACCACTTCCCACTTCCAGTCTGAGACTGTCAAACGTTCTCCAACTGTAACTTCTCCTCTCTGTCTTTGGCATAATCAATTAATACATATTTTATATTTCACATTATATCTGATATATAAATGGTAAGCCAAAATACAGTCAAGACTTTAAAAAATTTTAACCAAAATATTAAATAATCGGAGACCTGCTTAAAGACTTATGCATAAGGATAGTAATTACAGCATTACACATATGAGAAAAAAAAACCGGAAACAATCTTAAATCTAACAGCAGGGAACTAGTTATAATTAATAATGTTATAGCCACACAATGCAATACTACATAGTCATTAAAAATCTTATTTCTTAGGAATACTAAGAACATGCAAAAATGCTAACAATATGCTATTAAATGAAGAAGGAAGATACAAATTAATATGAATCCAATTTTATAAAAGGAAAACACATACAGAAGAAAAGTCTGGAATATATAATAAATATTAATAGTAGTTCTCTAGACATAAGAAATACAGGTAATTTTTATTTTTAATATTTTCGTTTTTCATAATTTTTCACTGAACATATAAAACTTCTATTATGAAAGGTAATTTTAAAAATATTGAAAAGCTTAAAATATTTTTCTGTTAAATCAATATAAATATGCTTTTTCAAAGTAGTTGATAATTTCTGACTGAATCAAATCAATCAATATTGAAAATCATGTATCACCTGTATACAGTGAACCACATAGTCAAAGTTCAATACACACCTTGTTTTTCTTCAGGTGTTTCTACAAAATAAGGCATTCTTTTCATTGTTTCTCTCAACTCCTGCTTCAAGGCCAGCACATAATCTTCACCCTCTCCTGTTTTCAGTGGCACTGGTTTATAATCTGTATCCTATTTATATTAAGAGGCAATTTTTAAAAATAAATTAAATATTTTAATATCCGTTTGGCCTACATTCTGAAAAAGTCAGTTTTGTTGAAAAACTACACCTGATAGGTACTAGGTTTTACACACAACTTAAAAGATTTTGAGCTTTTATAATCTATGTAACCTTTGCGCCCATTTCCTACTTTGCTCTTATTTTAGAAATAGGAAAGATACTTCATTTTCCTACCTGTCCTAATTTTCCTACCGACCACACCAATAATCACTTTGCTATATATACAATCTGTTGACTGTGATTCTGTATCTTAAAAATGTAGGCTCCCAAATAAGAGTTTTAGTCTCCTATTAACCTCAATCAGTGGTGGTGGTATTGGTGGGAGCAGCAGCATAAAAATAGTAGTAGTAGCTATCATTTAACTAGTAGTTACTACAAACTGAAGGTACTCAACATTCAAAATCCATGATCTCATTTAAAGCATCATCGATATTTCCCCTTTTACCGTGAGTAATTGAGAAGTGAACAACCTGTAAGCCCATATAACATGTAAACGACAAAGCAGGAGTTTGAAATGATAACTTCAATTTTAAAAAATTACATGCACACATACACATATATGTATGTATGTGCATATATTCATAAAAAAGTGGGTCTTCAAGGTACATAGTAAAGACATTTCTGGTTTCAGAGGCTAAGCATATGGTACATTTCAAAAAATTTTACTCTGAATTTACTCATTCATTCTACAGCTATTTATTGAGTGCCTACTAGAAGCCACACATGGTTAGACAACAGGAGACAACAATGATGAACTAGTCAAAATTCCTGCCTGCATGGAATTTACTGTATAGGGGAGAAAAAGACAACAAATAAATAAATGAATGAGGTAATACACAATTTCAGATAGTGATAAGTGACATAGAAGAAATGAAGCCGGGAAGAGGAAAGAGCGTCTGACAGGGTACACAGCAAATCTTGGGGAAGTCATGTTTGAGCAGAGACCTGGATAAAATCAGGAAGTCATCCAAACAAAGTCTTGGGTAACCTGATGGCTCCAGCCAGGAAAACCAGCAGAGGACTACACCTAAGGGGACAAGGAGGCTGGAATGGCAAAGAAGTGAGAACAATAGTGGTACGAAAAAAGTCAGAGAGGCATCAGAAAGGCCAGATTAGACAGAGCCCTTTAGCCAGTAATGAGAAATTTCAATTTTATTCCATGTATAAAACCACAGAATGTACTAATATTCCCAGGCTTTAGAGGTAATCTCATACATGAAGAAGAGCTTATTGTAAAAGAAATCAATGTAAAGTGATACTATGTCTATACCTGAGATATTTATCTTTGTTTTTAAGCTACATTGAACATCAAAAAGGCAAAATATCAAGAGCAAAAGGTAGATACTCCCTAATGTGAGACATCTAGATCCCCAATACACTTGTCCAGGGTCCTCTACTTACAGAAATCTTTCAAGAAAAGATGTTTCCTTTTGAAACAGGGAAAAGATTCCCGGAGGGAGTATCTGTTTATTTGATTTTTTCATTTTTTTATACCACAACACATGCACATCTGGAAATGTAAGCTTACATTTTAAACTAAATATAAAGCAAAAGCATTAGATTAAAAATTATGCCAATTAAGTTTACAGCATGCTCATTAAATTTAAAAGCAATACTAAATGTAATAGAAATGCTTATATTTTGAGAAACAGTAACAAAATTCAAATTGACTTTAATAAAATAAGGAAATAAGCCAAAAAAAAAAAAAAAAAAAGGTTCAATGGCCAAGTGGTATAGTAGGGAGCAAAATTAAATTCTATAGATACAAGATGAAAAGAAAATTATTAAGTGAAACTCTGGTAGAGTGGGAAGTGAAGACCACTGTAAAACCTAACTTTACTTTTAAAAATATTATTTTACTATTGCAGTGTATCAATAACAGCAATAGTAGATGCAAGAATTGAAAATAATTCTTGGTTCACAAAATATTGAACGTAATCAGGGAAAGATGTATACAGTTTTCTGTATTTTTAAGAAGACAGTCTGAAAGTTAGGAAAGGTTCAGAAAAGGACAGTGAAAATATTTAAATTAAAGGTAAGTGAAACACACTCTCTTCTACTCTCTTACTCTTTAGGATATCATAATGATATCATATATTCAAGTCCTATATAGAATTTAAATTTTTTCTGACACATTAGAAAACATCTTGTGAAAATTCCGCTGTGAATGTACTTACAGGAAATAGTGGGGGTGGTTTCAATACTACATCAGGTAACTTTTCACCTCTGCTAAATCCAACTGCCTCAATATTAAAGGTATAAGCAGCACGTCCTCTTCCTTTATTCCCAGCCATTGGAACTAGTTATGCCAGAAAGGTGGGCAAATTCTGAAAGACACTATTAATGATTAAGATTTATTGAATCACAGGAAAAAAATGAAACCAACATTTTAAAGCAAAATACACTCTACCCCTTAAGTAGCAGGGCCCAGTTGAAATACTTCTGGAAGCAAAACTTGTAAAAAATAAATATGTGATAACCTGATTCCTGAAGCCATCACATCTAGTCATGTTTGGCAGGCGAGGTGATCATGGCCTCAACTATCTTGCCCAGGTCTCGGGTGGAGGGCTCACCTTGGGCCTCCTTTGTGATGCTGCCCCAACCACTGCACAGCTACCTGATGCAACTCTCTCCACCCTCTGAGGTTTGGCAAAAAGATCTCAGATATATGTCCAAAAAAATGTGGACAAAGAAAGGTTGGGCTGATGAAGAGAGGACATTTTGCTTTTTCATTCAACTTGAAGCCTATCAGTATGCATAGATACTTTAAATTTTTAAATGATTATTTACCCTAAAATTTGAGTGTTAGAAAGAACCCTTGAGAGATCTAGTCCAATAACCTTTTAGAAATGGGAATGGGCTCTAAGACTCTGAAGAGGTCCAAGTAAAAATAAAAATGTAAAGTTCAGAGAAAAATATCTGAAATAGTTAAATTAAAGGTAAGATAAACCTGTACTCTTTAACCTTAGGGACAGTAATGATATCACTCTTAAGTTCTGTACTGAATCTCTAAATCATCTGAAACATGACTACACTATACAGTTGACCCTTGAAAAACACAGGGTTAGGGGCACCAACCCCAATGCAGTCAAAAACCTGTGTATAAGTTTACAGTCAGCCCTCCGCATCCATAATTCTCCATTCTTGGATCCAACCAACCTCAGGCTGTGTAGTGCTAGTATTTATTGAAAAAAATCTGCATGTAAATGGACACAAGTTCAAACCAGTGTTGTTCAAGAGTCAGCTGTAATGTGAGAACTCGATATATTATCAGGGATTCCTATACTAGGGTTCTTTCACTACAACTTGGCATTGGACATAGTGAAGATTATAATGCACATTCTTTAAATCTTTTCCCCAATGAGTATCATTAACCCTGTAAGCCCAAGTTAGCAATAATATGCCCTCCCGTATCACCATAACTTCTTTTCCTAACCATCTATCTGTTGGAAAAAAAAGGTCACTGTCCTTTACAATGCTTCTCCAAATTTAAGGCACATGGAAATTACCTAGAAATCTTGTTAAAATGCAGAATCTGAAGCAGTTGGCCGAGGGTGGGACTGGAAAATCTACATTTCTAACAAGCTCTCTGAAGATATCAATGCTACCCGTTTGCAGACCACACTTTAAGAGCAGCAAGACTGTACAACTTCCCATATATAGGATGTGGTTTAACACATTCCTCTATTCCCTGTATTTTCTAGCAACTAGAGGCTTACTCAATTTGGGTTTGAGTTTTTGCAAGAATACTTAAAAGAGATGCTCTATTTCTCCTGCTGCATCACATCAGGATGCACACGAAGTCTCTCTGCGATGTGGGTTCAGGGGCTGTCAGTCTGTTTTATCTGGTATAAAGTTCCTATGAGTTTTCACCTAATGCTTTTTAAATCATAGCCACTGATGATTGTAGCCTAGATCTATTACTCCATTATGAATTGTAATGTGGTGATGTACATCTTTTATCAATCTTTATTAACGGGAATTCTACCAGGAATCAAGTTCCCTCACCTCCTATTTAGTTACTATGAAACACAATTCACACAGAAAAGGTACCTATTTTAATAACCAAGCTCATTCCATTTGTCCACACTAAAGGAGAGGAAAAACATCCAAATAGGCTTATTTTGATTGCTGAGTCACTAAAGCACATGCTGTGCCTACAGAAAGCAGGTCTTCCAAGTATGGAAACAGCTGAACAGAGGAGCTCACATCCTCTCTCTAAAGAAAGAATTGCAGGAGCTCAGTAGGCAAGGTCGAGACCATGAGACTAAATTCCAATCCAAGATTTGCCATTAATTAAAGATTAAGAACAATTGTAGGTAACATTTCCCAAACTTGCCTGCTCATGAGAATTCCCTGGAGGACTTGTTAAACATATAGAGTCCCAAGCGATTGTCAAGTCCTCAAACCTAAACAGAAACTTTGGAGGAAAGCCCAGGGAAGTAGTTTGGAAAACCCACCCTGAAAAGAGACTATATCAGCTGTCACTGCTTGATGGGCTATTCCTTGGGAAATATCATACTCTGCTGACTCTAGAATTTCATATTTATCAAGAAACCTGGGGGTGTATAAACTGATTACCATTAGTGAATGTATTTACTGCCTTAGTAGAAAAATCAGTCCTAGCTGTTGAGACACCCTTAATAATTACATGGCATTCTGGCCTACAAATCCACTTCTTTTCAGTTTGGTTATCATGAGTCAGTTCTCCTATATCTGGAGAAGCCGCTAAATTCATGTTCTTCTCTTGCAGAGATGAGTAGTCCCTGGACTCTGGTAACTGTCTCATGGGAAGAATGGCTCACAAGTGTGGCCTAAGCATCACTACTGAAATCCTTCAAGTCCATTCAAACACTACCTTGTTCTTTTCTCACCCTGCTAAATTTCTTGAATAAACAGTTGTTGTTTTTTTAACTAGATTTCCCCATTTCCTCACTATCCAAATCTTCCTCTACTTCATGTGGGTCAATTTCATCCAACTAATATTGAGCATTCCAGGCAGTGTGGTAGGACCCAGAGAGTACTGAACAAAACCAGGCCCCTGCCTTCAGGGCTTATATTTCAGTGGATTAAAGGACACAAGTAAACAAATAAGTATGAAACATAGTATTATGTGCTCCCATTGTGGGTTGAATTATGTCTCCCCCCAAAATACACTGAAGTCCTAACTCCTGGAACATGTGAATGTGACCTTCCTTATTTGGAAATAAAGTCTTTGAAGATGTAATCGAATTAAGATTAAAGTGAGATCAAATTAGATAAGGGTGAGCCCTCTTCTCATGACTGGTATCCTTACAAGAGGGAGATGTGGACAGAGAGACACACAGGGAAAACACCACGTGAAGAGGAGGCACAGACCAGAGTGCTGTAGCAGCAACCCAGGAGCACCAAGGAGTGCCAGGAACCACCAGAGGCTGAAACAGAGGCACAGAACAGATTCTCCCTCTGAGCCTCCAGAAGGAATATACTCTGCTGATATCTTGATTTCAGACTACTGGCCTCTAGAACTGTGAGAGAACACATCTCTGTTGTTTGGCATCACCCAATTTGTGGTAATATGTTACAATAGCCCTAGAAAATCAATACAGCTCTGAAGAAAAACAAATCATGGTAAGGGGTAGAGAGTAACAAAGGGGTGTGGTCATGACTTTTTCACACAAGGTGAGTCTTTCCGAGGAGGCTACACCTGAGCAGTGTGCTGTACAGGGGCTGTGAGCTATGAGATGGAGGAGTGGGGTGAAGATGGCTACGGACAGAAGGAGGAGCAAGGGCAGAGGAGGAAGCCACAAGCTGGGAGTGTCTGAGGAACGAGAAGATCATGGAGCAGCAAGGAGCAAGGAGAGGCTGGTTTAAGACCAGATCTTGTGGAGCCCTGTGTGAGCTGTGTTTAAGAGTTTGGCTTTTATCTTCCTTGTGATGGGAACTATACTCAGGCAGATGCTGAAATGCAAAGGTCCCGAGTGGTCCTCCATGGCAAAATCTACAGCCCCCTTTCCCTTATTTATGCTCTTGGACTTCAAAGCACACTGCTCATTATTGCCTCTTCCTTTTTAAAACTATCTCTTCAATAGGCTCTAATAAAATTCCCATGAGCATTTTTTTTGTCTGCTTCTCTTCTTAAACCTCCTAAATGTGGATTTCCTTAAGGGTGAATCTTTGCTTATGCTCTTTTTTTATCTTTGGAAAAAGCACCCACTCTCGGGGGTTGATGACCTCTCCCACACAATCACCTCCAGCACTGACCTCCTGTCCTGAGTTTCAGTCCATTTTCTTACTACCAAAAGAATATATGGACAGTGCTTTAAAATACTGAGATCATCTTCTCTCTATACTAACTAGCTTGCCCTTCATGGACAATGTGCCTATTTCTACCCATGGTATGTTATTTTGCGAGTCACCTACATTTGAAGATTTGGAGTGAATTAGTTTTGACTCCTCATTCTGTTCTATCCCTCCTATGAACTCAGTCATCTAACTGTTCCTTCAAAATGTCCCTTACTTTTCATTTTCTCTATCACAATCCAGCTCAGCCCTTTTCTATCTCACTTTTGATGAGCTGCAAATTTTGTAGTATTCCCTGTCCTTCCTGTTTATTTTAATTTACTCTCCCACGTTATTCATCCTAAAGCACAGTTCTGATCATGCTTCTCTCTTCATTTTCCCTCCTGGCTAGAGAATTAAATCCAAACTCCCCATCCAGGTATTCAGAGCCCTTTTTCAGTGGTGGCACTGATCCTTCTGACTCACTCGGCTGAAATCAAATCTTGACTACCGTTCTGTCCACTGGAAACCTCTTCTTCCTTGCCTGGCTGCATCCCTTTTCACCTTAAGATCCAGTTTAAATTCCTCAATATCCACAAGTCATTTCATCCCACCTTGCTCTTAGAAAGATCCTCCTACTAAAATAAATGGATTTTTAAAAAATTGAGGTGATGCATATAGCTACAGTCTTCAATTCTGGAAGAAATAAAGACAATTTCCCTTTTGGGAAATGGACTTTTTCCAAAGAGAAGGAGTTTCACTTCTGTTTTTGTTTGTTTGTTTGTTTGACTGTATTAGCAGGAGAGATTTTATATCCCCCACTGTTCAGCAGAGTGCTCTCTTTACAGCAACAGCTCCACAATCAATATTAAACTTTTCTTATTTATTTATTTATTTACTTACTTACTTAGTTACTTGCTGTGGCTTGATGAGAAAATCTACCCACAGAAATAAAATTCTGTCAGCCTACTATTAAGGTTTTTTGTTTTTGTTTTTTAACTTTCAGAACAAGTTTGGGACCTGGCTGTATGCTGGAATCATCAGGAGAGTTTTAAAAGAACAAACAAACCTACAAAAAACTCAAGCATCACCTCAGAACAACAAATCAGAATCTCAGGAGGTAGGAGTTAGGCATTAGGATTTTTTAAAGCATCCCAGGAGATTACAATGTGTAACCTAAACTGAGAACTACTGCTCCACAGTAAACTTTCCATTATATAGAACAGGAAACTGGGGGCCCTAAGAGGTCAGCTGAAAGTCTAAAGACACAAAGCTAATTCCTAACAAAGACAAGACTGGGTTACAGCTTCAGGATATCTTCCCATTGTCCTTGCATTTACATTACGCTGCTTGCAGCACACTTGGGTTAGTTGAAGACCTTTTAAATCCAAGCAATGTCTTTAATCCTTACAAAGAAGTGAAATAATAATGGCAAAATAGATTGGATTAAAAAATGTGAAATCAGATGCACCACCCTTCCACTTTGGGATGTTTCCTGAAAATTTCTATTCAGAATTGTTCTGAGATAGTTTGATGAGTACAGTTCGAGCATCCAAGAGCTGAAATGCAAAAGGCTATTCTAATTAACTACAGAAACAACCTTGTGGTAGAGGTTGAGCTAACCTCTGAAATTCCTCCTCGCTCAGGCAATTTTGAGTTATAACCGTGGCTTAAATATATTATCCTCCTCATCTCACACAGTCTCTTGCACATATTAGCTAGGTGAATAAACATACAAACAGATACAAGCGGGCTTGGAAGTTAGGAGAGGCACTGAAAGCCAGCGTACATCCCTTTCCTGATGAATGACACCTGAATTGCCCGAATCAGAAACTAACAGTTATGCTGACCTTGTCTCCCCTCCTTCTATCCCCTCATCTAATAGTAGAAGAATCTCAGCTCTGTGTCTCCTCTCATGTTTGCCTTTCTTCAACTCTGCTTTAGTTCAGACCTTCACCATCTCTTGCCTGGACCTCTAATACAGAACAAATAAACTTCCCATGGCGAGACTCCCCTTTCAATCCACTCTCCAGTCATCTCTCTAGAACACAAACCTTGATGCAGCACTCTCCTTCTTAGCTAACAGAGCTTTGGAGTCTAACTTTCTGCCTCTTGCTGCCTGCACCCCCAACCTCACTCTAATCACTTCCAACTCTGCTATACCAGCTCTGGCATGTAGCTTCCTTCTGTGTGGAATGCCTTCCTCCCATATCCACCTGAGCAAGCTCCATCATCATTTAAGAGACTATGCAAATGCCACTTCTCTGTGACCACTTCCTCCACCCTAAATGGAGGTAGGCCTCTCTCTTTTTTGTCTTTTTTGTTTCCCAAGTACCACACCGCTTTTATTACCCTTTTAAAAAAGTCATGTTGTAATTATCAGTTCTTGTCTATCTTCCCAGTAAGTTCTTCAATTATTCATTCATCAAGTATTTACTAAGTACCTTCTGAGTCAGACCATCTTCTGACTACATAGTACGAATAAAACAGTGAACAAAACAAAATCCCTGCTTTCATAGTGCTCACAGTCTACTATGGGAAACAGAAAAGATCTATTTTACAGGAAGTGTCAGGTAGTGATCCATGATATGAAGAAAAAACAGGAAACATGGGTGCTATTATGAAAAGGGTTGTTGAAGAAGTTCTCCTATATTCTGTAAGATATGAGCATAAACCTGACAAAGAGAAGGAAAACACTACGCTGAGAACTAGGAGAGGATATGCAGGGTAAAGTGTGATACAAGCAGAAGGATCTGTAAGTGTGAAGGCCTCTTTGAAGACTTATTCACCTTTTCCTGCCCTATCACTAACCACAGCCTGGCAGGATGTACATAAAAATTGGGTGAATTATTGCTTAGCTCGTGGCTTAGTAAGGATAACACTCCAATTCACCTCCCTTTGCCTAGAGGAAGAAGAAAACTACAGAGAGCACCGTACTTCCCTGCTGAGAATGTCCTAAGAAACAGTGGTCTTTTAAGGCCAGTTCAAAAGCCACTCTTCAACAGTCCCATCCATCTAAATTCTTAAAGCACCTGGTTTTTCACTTCCTCTGGGGTACTTACCCCATTTGCTTTATACTGCAAACATTTGTGTGCAAATATTATCTTCTCTCAAATTCTTGAGAACCCATATCATGACTTATTAAAAATACAACTCTGTTTCTCACACATCATCTAGCTCAGGGACTTGCACGTACGGATGGCCCTGAACAGAGTGACTGGATACATTCTAACTAGATAAGGCAAATATTCAGAAAGGCTGCATCCCCATCAATGACTTTAAGACAATAGGAGAGTACACCTCTTCCTCTATGAAGGCTTATTAGTAGCTGCCACAATAAGGGTTTTTTAATTATCTTTTACAATGCTGTCTCATGGGTCTCTTTATAATTTTTCCTGGCTGAGTAGGGAGGTTAGTGAAGTTCTCAAGAGAATTTTTGAAGCCTAAATGGATGTTTCAATAGCGGGGAGGTGTGGGACAGGGACAGTGACCTGGTGTTAACAGTGGGGGTGATTTCGGTGGCCGGTGGGGCCACGCCCAGTCATTAGCCACTTTTCCCGTCCTCACAAGGTGCGGCTGCCTCCACCTTTCCTTAGTTAAGCCTATCTACCAACTTTCTTAGCTCTCTTCCAAGAGCGGACGAACTAACCAAAACAAGGCAGAGTGAGGAAACAAACATAGAATTTAATTTTTTCAAAGAGAAAAAAAACAACATCACTCCCCACGATACAGAATAAATAAAGTGCTAACAGCTAAGAAAAGATACTGAATAGTCTGTCCTTAGCTGCAAGTCTGCGGCAGTGACTCGTGTTTGAACCAGTCATACCACAGGATTTGAAAGAGCATAAATTCCCTTCTTACTCACTGCAGACAGTTTTAGGTAGTGGAGACTAGGTAAAATCTGGAAACGACGACTTTAAAAGACTGTGACGGGATTAGGAGAAGGGGAGGTAAAGCTATCTCCCAACGACACTCAATTCAGAGGCGCTTTAATGAATTCCCACCCCTGACTTCCCCCACCTTCTCCACGTGCCCCTTTAACTACCCCCCCACCCTCTCCATCTCCTCCCAAGCCCTCACTTGCCTCCTCTGTTACCTGCTCACTAAGTCTCGAGGCTTGAGAAAACTGTGCGGCCGAAGTGCCGGCCGGCAAAGAAGGGGTGCGAACAGAATGTTCCGGCGCTCGGGTTCCACCTCTGGAGAAACGCGCTCCGCCCTCCACGCGGCCTTTCAGCCGCGTTCAGAGCCCAACCAGTTAGCCCCGCCCACTCCCAGCTAGGCCCCGCCCACCGGGCGAAGAGCTTTTTAGCCCTTGGCAGGCTCCGTAGTCGTCCAACCTGCTAGGCCTGACTCTCTGCGCCTGCTGGAAGTGCGCATAGCTGCGCTGGGTCGGTGGGCGGCTCTGTTGCCTCCCACGCCTTGCTTGCGGCCTCTGCAGTCAGACCCCGGAGGTGGGAAGAGTGTCGCCTTCTAGATCTCTCGTCTACTGCAGTGGCCCCGGCGTTAGCGCTCCCTTTTGCAGCGGCCACAGGCTGCGGTTGCTCCAGCGCCCCAGTGCGGGGAAAGCAGGCTCTGCTCTCTGCGGACCCGGCGGGAGAGTGCGATCGGACACTCAAGGCAGCGTCTCCGCGCGTCCTTCCTCCTCCTAGTTCTGCCCCCGCCCCATCCGCATACCCCGCCCCCTCCTCGCTCTGCGCCTTTTCCCTGGCTGCGGGCGGACTGCTCCGTCCCGCTGCAGCGCCAGATTCTGGACAGCCCGCGGGAGGCACACACGCGCACACCCACTCCGACCAGCCTCACTCCTGCCCATCATGTCGGCCCTCGAGTGGTACGCCCACAAGTCCCTGGGCGACGGCGTCTTCTGGATTCAGGAACGCTTCTATGAGTCCGGCAACCGCGCCAACATCTGGCTGGTGCGGGGCTCCGAGCAGGACGTGGTGATCGACACAGGCCTGGGGCTGCGCAGCCTCCCGGAGTACCTGTACTCCTCTGGCCTCTTGCAGGACCGCGAGGCCAAAGAGGACGCGGCGTGCAGGCCACTGCTGGCTGTGGCCACCCACGTGCATTTCGACCACTCTGGCGGCCTCTACCAGTTCGACCGGGTGGCGGTGCACCACGCCGAGGCCGAGGCTCTGGCTCGCGGGGACAACTTTGAGACCGTAACCTGGCTGTCCGACAGTGAGGTGGTGCGGGCGCCGAGCCCAGGCTGGAGGGCCAGGCAGTTCCGAGTGCAGGCGGTGCAGCCCACCCTCATCCTGCAGGATGGTAATGGCCTCTCACGGGCGCGCGCTCTCTCCTTAAGGGAAGGGATTGGGGAGAAACTACCCGAGGGATGCTTGTTGCAGACGTGAGTGCCTGTAAGAGTGCTTGTTTTGTCACATCGCTGAAGCACTACTTCTGCTTCTCCCTTCCCTGAGTCAACAGCCCACTCGGCCATCGATGAAAGGCCATCGCAGCCTTCCCTACCAGAGACTATTCTGGCACCGTGTAGGAATGCTGAGTACCCTAGTGAAAGCCGGCCCAACCCCCTACTCAGTTTCCTGTGTAAGGTACAGCAGTAACACTACAGAGGCTTGTGACTAGGATTCCCATTCTTTTCCCAAACACCTGTCTGACATTTCCAGGCAGTTTTCTAGCAAGAAGACTTTTAAAAAATAACGCCTGTTGGAGATTGCATGTCATGCTCTATGCTTTTGAGAACTGCTGACTTCATCTGCTCGGTCAGTGGTCGCCGCCCAGTACGAACAATTCCCACCTGTAGGTTTAGAAAACCATTAGAGAGCAGTGGTTCCAATCTGCTCTTGCATCTCTATCTTCCAGATAGGTTTCTGTTCTTGATGTTGCCTCACAAGAAGAAAAAGCTTGATAGTGAACATAAAGAGTTAGAAGATGTCTGAGTCTTACATTATGACAGCTCTCTGTTCTGGTTGAAAGCAAGGCCTGAGAAAGATTAACGAGGAGACTGTTCCCGAGATGGTGAAGTATGTGGATTAATGCATAGATAACCTTGGACCTCTTTGGCTCTGAAAAACAGGATGGGGTTCAGAAAGGAACTAGCGGAATAAAATAAAATAGAGTAGTACTATAGTCCTTCCAACCCCACACAGGCACTTAAATTATTGGGTCAATTAGTCACAGCAGTAATAATTGTATATTAATTTTCTCTTTTAGAATGCTTTTGTTGATTTCATTTTCTCAGAGTACATTTAAAGTGAGGCTGCTGACCCCCATTTTAATGGCTTGCCTAGAGTCCACAGAACAAGATAGTGACAAAAGTGAGGATTTGAACCCAGGCAAAATAGATCAAAGTATGCAGATCAGACATAAATTCTATCCCATAATATATTATGGTAATTCTGAGCAGGATGTTAAACCCCCTTTTGTCTTGAAACAATTTTAATTGCAAATTTCATTTATTAAAACGTTTCTCTAAGAGGTAGAAATATCCAGTTGCTGCAGTACAATAAGGCTCACTTTCTGACCAACCAGTAAGACAAATAATGAAATATTTTACAAAAATGAGCTTATCTTACAGATGAGATCTTGATCATTTGAGATATAAAAAATAGAACGCAAGATTCTATACCTCACACCCCACTTAAGTCTTTTCATTAAAATTTTAAATCTAAAGATTTAAGAAAAAACAGTTTAGATGGTTGTCTTATATTATGTGACAATTTGAGATGAAAGAAAACTACATTCATCCTAAATGTGCTTTTTATATGCATATTTGCCATCTTTTTTTTTAATTGAAGTATAGTCAGTTTACAATGTTGTGGCAATTTCTGGTGTACGGCATAATAGTTCATACACACACATACATACATTCCTTTTCATTCTCTTTTTCATTATAGGTTACTACAAGATATTAAATATAGTTCCCTGTGCTATACAGTAAAAACTTGTTGATTATTTTATATATAATAGTAGCTGCAAATCTCGATTAATTAAATGTGCTTTTAATTACTGTATTTCTTTATGAAATTGATGCTTTTATGAGAGGTAGGATTTCCATGCAGTTGATGGTTATTCAGACAAAATTAACTCTGACACCCAAACCAAAAAATGTTACATTAGTATTTAAAATATATTTAAAATTTATTTAGTTACTTTTGCTCCTGTGCCAGAAATAGGAAATCAATGGTGAAAGAATGATAGGAATTATTGTTTTATAGATGAAGAGTCCACACAGGCTTGAAAATCATGCCTGAGGTCACATAGCCAGTTAGGGTAAGAGCTGGGGCTAGAATTCAGGTTTCCTGAAATCCCAGTTTATGGTAGAATTATAGCAATTTGGAGTTGCAGGTTATCTTTGTGGTGCTTTAAGCCTTTGAAGTTGTGAAAAGAAAGCTTACTATTTACTAAACACTTTGAAGGTGGTAGTACTGTGTAAAATTAAAAGTTATTTTTCATTAGGAGCTGGATATCTCACCTTCTCAGTAGTATCTAATTCCCTCTTTCCTCTGAATGATATGGCCTGCTAACTTGATATTATCATAATCCAGATGCCTGGATGGAGATATGAAATATTTATATTAAAAATTCATACACAGTTACACACACATAAACAGCACATACCTAACAGTATAAAGCCTTCATTGTTTTGTTTAGAGAATAAGGAGGCTGAAGTCATTAGCTTATGACATTTCATTTAGTGTATTGATCACCTGTTATGGAGAAGCATAAATCTGTGCACTGTATCACTAACCCAAAAGCTGACTTACATGAAGGAGAAGGAGGACAAGGAGAGATCATCATCCAGTGCATCATCTTTGATGGAAAAACAACTCACCTGAATAACAGTGAAATACTATCTTCCTATAAGAAGATAGCAACCTTAGATTGATAAGCACATTCTTCTTGAATGGGCACACATTGTTCTCCCTATTTTTCACAATATTCAAGTCATATGACATGCAGGCATTTTTGTCCCCTGTTGTACATGTTTAAACAGTTTGTCCAGAGTCACCAAGATATTAGAGCAGCTGTTTCAGGTGGACTTAAATCATTTGGGGACATTAAAAAAATAGATTCCAGAAAGGTAGCAGATTGAATAAACACATCTAATTTGACTCCTCAAAAACTCCACTAAGATTACTGCAAGTGGACCATGGTTTATCTATTTGTTTTATGTATAAATCTACGTTGACTGAGGTACTGTTTTGGATGCTGGGGAGTAAATGAGGTGACTTAAATTAGCAGTTTTATCCTATGCCAACAATGGAAAATGAAGAGTCAATCCAGTTTGTACTGCAGGAGACTTAAAAGGCTCAGGATTTAGCAGTCACTGGTACCTTAGTGGGGACAAAGGGAAGAATACTAAAATAAGTAGAATTGGTTGAAAACCATTTAAGAAGCTGTTGAAATTCTGGAACCCTTCTCCCTAAGTGAATGCCCCTCTTCCATCCAGTTAGTTTGTTCTCTGGGGAGAATAAAACAGGGATTTCTTGATTGAGGGATGCCAGTTACTGTTGAGCTCAGGAGTTCAGGTGGAAAATAGGGCTGTGGGAAAAAAATAGATGGATAGATAGATAAACAGATAGACAGATATTTATAATATATATGTTCTTTACTAGTTTTCCAGAAGGTTGGAAGCCAAGCCTTTACCCCCCAGGTAGGAAGTTAGAAGAATCTTATCTGGAAAATCTGTCCAGCCCTAGAGAAAAGACTAAGATGCTGATCCCTAAGCAATCCTTGGCTTGAATTCTTCTACCTAGGTCACCTAGGCTCCATGCATGTGCTTCAGAAAGCCTTTTCACTAGCCCCTCCCCCCCTTAAACAGACAACCAAGCATTATGCAAAATCTGAGAAAATCCTCTCACATGGGATCAAATACTAAAACAGCATAAAGCAACTTGAGAGGAGAAGACAATCATTAATATCACCAGGGGGTAACAAGCTATTGCATTCAAGATAGCTGAGAGACAATAGGATGTCTTAAAAATAAGGAACAGACAGAACAATATCCACACACATAAAAGAACTCTTGGAATTTAAAATGTCAGAAATTATTTAGTAGAAGGTCTGGAAATTTGAAAAATTTGAAAAAAATTTGAAAAACTTACAAAAAGAACAGATAGGCAAAATGGAAACTAGGAGAGAACCAGTAAAGGACCAGTGTGAAAAATCTGACATTGGAAAAACAGGAGCACAGACAGAGCAAATAGAGAAAGTAGAAGAAAAGAAAGTAGAGATAATTTAAGAAAATACCCCATAATTAAGGGATGTAAATTTCCAGATCAAAATAGTTCATCGGGTTTCCTGCACAATGTTTGAAAATGTATTCAGCCCAAGGTACATTATTGTAAAATTTCAGAACACTGGGATCAAAGAAGAGTCTACAGGCTTCCAATTTAAAGAAAAAAGATCATCTATACAAACCAGAATTGTTTTGGAGCTAGAAAAGAGGAGCTATGCCTTATTTGAATAAAACTGACTTCCAATTTAGAATTCTAACATCTAAATTATTAGTCAAGTTCTCAAAAAATTATTTCCCACAATGCTATTACTTAGGAAGTTACTAAGATATACCTTTATCCTATTTAGTCCCTTCAAAACAAGGGAGGTACTAGGGATTGAACCCAGGACCTCGTGCATGCTAAGCATGCACTCTACCACTGAGCTATATCCCTCCCCACCCCTTTACTGTTTTTCTATCTACTTAAGAATTCTTCAGAGAGGAATATTTGAATCTTTAAGCATAACTGTTGAACTGTTTATTCTTATTTTAATTCTGTCAGTTTTTACTTTTTGAATTTTTATCCTGTTTTAGGTACATGTATATTTAGAATTTTTTTTCATGTGTTGACCCAATGTATATCCTTATAAAATGTACCTCTTTTCTCCAGTAATAGTCTTTATATACAAATTCATTTTGTCTGACAATATAGATACTCTAGTTCTCTTATTGTTAATGTTTATATGGTACAACTTTTCAACTTGTTTTTGTCTTTGACTCTATAGTTTCTTTCTTGTAGATTGTGTCTATCTCTTGCTTTTTTAATCTAGTCTGATAATCTCTACCTTCAAATAGAGTGTTTATACCACTCATTTAATATAATTATTGACATAGTTGTATTTAGGTCTGCTATTTTATTATTTGTTTTTTGTGTCTCATTTCTTGTTTATCTCTTTGTTTTTCCTTTATTTTCTTCTTTTATATTTAATAAATCCTGATTATTACACCATCTTAATTTAACTATTAATTTTGCCTATACTTCTTTGACCATTTCTGTGTATATATATATGTTTGCACTAGAGATAACAATGAATCTTTTAACTTATGATGATTTACTTAAGTTAGTACTGCAGTACATCCAGCACAAGAATAGTTTTGTATTCATATAGCTCAGTTTCCTCCCCACTGTCAAATAACTGAAAAGAGTTTGAAATTTTATGCTATTTGCAAGTTAGCAAGTTAACCTGCCACAGTTTAGTAGATTCTGACAGAAGACTTGAGGTTCCTGGGTAAAGACTGAAAACAGTTTATTACAGCAATAGCAGTAGCCAGAGCATCATTTGTACTGATTCTTCAAGCCTTAATTCCCATAGGGTGACAGAGCAAAGGGCAAAAATATAGAACTCTTCACTAGAATACCATTTGTGAATCTTGTCACCAGGATATTAGTACAGTGGATATTCTGAAAAATGGAAGTTTTGTGGTCAAATAAGTTTGAGAAACTATACAGTCATATCTCCCTTGTATATGTCCACGATGTATGTTAGCATACTAAATGTACATTAGCACATCTTGCAGAAAAGAAAGCTACTTAATTTTCTTTGAAGGAAGAGTTTCCAAAATTATTTGACCACAGAGTCATCTTTTCTGCTTTTCTTTTATGTATTATAACAACCAGCAGAAATAGTGGTCCGCATTATTCACTTTGGCAAACACTGATCTAGTAAACAACAGAAATGAAATATAGGTAACTTATTTTAAGAAGTAGAGTATTTTTGAAATAAAAGTAAAATAACTATCATCCTTCCCAACATTTTTGAAACCATTTAGCATTCTTCTATTCTTTAAGTGATTGAAGTCCAGTATATAACATGTTTATCTGTGAATTCTGTTTCTATTTTTAGGGGATGTGATCAACCTTGGTGACAGACAGCTCACTGTTATGCACATGCCCGGTCATTCCAGGGGCAGTATTTGCTTACATGACAAAGACCGAAAGATTCTCTTCAGTGGAGATGTCGTGTATGATGGATCACTGATTGATTGGCTCCCATACAGCAGGATAAGTGACTATGTTGGAACCTGTGAACGTCTGATAGAATTAGTGGACAGAGGTCTGGTAGAGAAGGTGCTTCCTGGGCACTTCAATACTTTTGGTGCTGAAAGGCTTTTTCGATTGGCTTCTAACTATATTTCAAAAGCTGGGATATGTCACAAAGTTTCTACTTTTGCCATGCGATCCCTTGCAAGTTTAGCTCTACGTGTAACAAATTCTAGGACCTCACCCTAGTATCTATACTGATAATCTATCTTGATTAGTTCTATAAATGAATCCAATTCATTTTGTGTTGTTTAAAATAGTGACCATTTCAAGAAGTGCTTTTATACTCCGATTGTATATTAGAGAAAAAAAGGTTGAGAATGAATAAGCCAAAAAAGGAACTTCCTGGTTTATTTATTTTTTTTTTCCAATTAAGAAACCACTTAAATAAGCTTATAATTTGCCAAAGCTGTCATCTTGTAATATTTGCTCTAGAAATGACATAGAAGTATATGGGGAAGCAAGGAGACATTTTGCAGTAAGAGAAAGAACAGTCCTTGCCTCCCATTTCTCTTATTTCCTAGATGACCTAGGAAAACAGACATAAAGAGTTTTATGTTTATAAAACTTGATATTTTGGTATATTATTTAAAGATAAAGTTTCTTGAGTTTAAAATACATTAGAATTCAAAACAAACATAAACTAATATTTAGAATGACAGCTAAAACAATGCATTGTTATGGTACGGAATTTGTATGCTTCATTTTATTTATTCTTAATGTAATTATAGTGTACATTATGTGTTGTGTAATTTTACTTACAAGAAGTACAATGAATTTTGTTTTATTGCAGAGCTTTAAATATAAATTGCAGATTACTCCAGTAAAAAAGCTGTTATATATTGTTGTTTGTTATTATGTAAGTGTAATATTTTCAATCATAAAAGTGAAATTCAAATGTCTGTAATCTAACTACAAATTGTCAGATTTCTCAAAAGGACACTGTCAGGCAAATTTGAAAATATACACATTGAGAATAATTTTTTATTATATCCTATTTTAATAATAACAGTTATTATAAACAAAGTTTTTCTTGTTAAATAGCAGCTTCAGTATATGTATCATATTTTATAGTACCAAAACAACTATAGAGATCTACAACATCTGATATTAACCATTCTTTTACTTAACATAACATACATATGTACCACAGAAGGCTTTTCAGATTAATTGCAAAATGTGCATTAGACACTGACTTGGAGTGAATTGCCTTTTTTATCCTGATTCACAACACCTATTCCTGTTCAGTATTCTTTGTCTTTGATGGAAAGAAGTCTACATTTAAAAAGTTGTAGGAAAGGTTATCCCACTGTTTAGTAAAATATTTTGGTTTGGTGCTCTTAATAATTTATTAAAAAGCCTTTTGGAATATTTCATAAAGGTTTTTTAAACAGTTTTTTCACTGCCATTTTATTATTGACATGTCCAAAACCAAACTGACACAGCTTTGGAAGTCAGCTTTTCAGTGTTAGGAAGGTCTAGCAATTCTGATTTCTGAAGAATTTGGAACTTCCTACCCTACCACCCCCCTAGGTTCTTTAGTTTTTTATTCATTCAACGCACACACACATAGTCACATAAATGCATTGCATACATTGTGCTAAACACTGTGGAAGCTTAAAAACTCAAAGAGATGATATCCTAGCTAGAAGCAGAAGACAAACAAAACATGAATAATAATACATGCAGGTTGAAGTTAGTACAAATTACACGTGAGTGTCAGGGACATAAATGGAGGGGTATGAAGTTTGATTAGGGAAAGTTTCCTGGAGGAGGAGCTTCTGAGTCAGATTTGGAAGGATGATTTGTTAGGTGGTGAGGGTAGGAAATAAGAATTGGGTTGTTTCTGCATCCTCTGTGAAGAATAGGAAGGGAAGCATTACTGGCTACAGTAGGCTATTCCTTGTGACAGTTTAACTTTCAGGAGTCTTAGATCTTCTAAACACCAAGTATTTAGCATGAGAAAGATGGGTTTGTGATTGTGTATATAAGAATCATCCTTAATGACAGACAAGCTGAACTGCCACATGCCACCAAATGAACCTTTACTTGAAATCAGTAAGGAGGCCATGATTATTCAAATGTAGAATATTATGGGAGTTTCTCTGTGAAAGTCATTTAAGGCAGTAGGTCTGTTTTAACTGATAGTGCAACATCAAGAATATAGATTTGGTTCAGGGCAACTACAAACAATCACTTAATGAGCCTTAAATATAGCCATTATTTTTATATCAATAGCACAAAAGAAAACCAAAAGTCCTTAACCATTGACCATTTTATCATATTTTAGGACTTTTTCTTTAAAAAAAATCAGGGTATAGTAGGCACTAAGTTTTATTGAAAAATATTTAAACCTGATGAAGGCTTTCCTTATTTCTTAAAAGTATGATTTTTCAAACATACTGATTTTATTTTTAAATTTCCCATTTTTTCTAGTTTTTCAAATTGTATCAAAACAAAGACTGTGATATTTTGCTATTGTTTCAATGTGAGTAAATTGGGGAAAGGATCTATCATTCATTTAGTGCCCATGCTATGCATTTTAAAATATGCATTATTTAATTTAATCCTGGCCCCAGTGCCAAGAAGTAACTGAATATAACCTAACAACACAACTTTGGACAAAGCTGGTAACTGAACAAAGGTTTGTCTGCCTCCCAAACTGTGCTCTTTCTCTTATACCTGCACAATAACATAAAATTGGCAAAGTGTATTTTTACTTTTCAAGATACCACATGTGCCAAGAATAAATCAAGTGATGTTAAAGCATAATAATAGCATATTTTAAAAAAGCTTTAAAACATATATTTTCACCCTGACAGTGACCCTTGATGTAATTTATGGTTTGGAGAAATAATAGTATGTAAGTATAATTCAAAGTTGTCAAAATATAAGACATTTAGAAACAATTTTTATTATTTATATTGTTAATAACTTAATTTTTAAAAATTCAGTTTCCTTATTTGGTCTTTCCATTTAACTGAGAAGTCTAAAACAAAACCTTGTGTGTTATCCTGATACAGTTGAATAAATGATTATGTGTAGTTCTTATATGGATAGTAATATGAATGTGACATGCCCAAATTGTCCTCTTATAATTTTCTGATAAGTGTAAGTAAGCATTCGTGTGATAACTATTAAAGTGGACATTTTATTTCAAACTATAGTTGTTTTTTTTTATGATGTTAGCAAATTTCCATTTAATGTCTTGCAAGGGTATTTTCTTTTTTTATTTTTTTTATTGAAGTATAATCAGTTTACAATGTTGTGTCAATTTCTGGTGTATAGCACAATACTTCAGTCATACAGGAACATACATTTATTTGTTTTCATATTTTTTTGACCATAAGTTACTACTAGATATTGAGTATGGCTCCCTGTGCTATACAGTATAAACTTGTTGGTTATCTATTTTATATATATTAATATCTGCAAATCTTGAACTCCCAATTTATCCCTTCCCCCCCGTAACCATAAGTTTGTTTTCTATGTCTGTGAGTCTGTTTCTGTTTTGTAAATAAGTTCATTTGTCTTTTTTTTTAGATTCCACATATAAGTGATATCATATGGTATTTTTCTTTCTCTTTCTGGCTTACTTCACTTAGAATGACAATCTCCAAGTTCATCCATGTTGCTGCAAATAGCATTATTTTATTTTTTATGGCTGAGTAATACTCCATTGTATAAATGTACCACAGCTTCTTTATCCAGTCATCTGTCAATGGACATTTAGGTTGTTTCCATGTCTTGGCTATTGTAAATAGTGCTGCTGTGAACAATGGGGTACAGGTGTCTTTTTGAATTAAGGTTCCCTCTGGATACGTGTCCAGGAGTGGAATTGCTGGATCATATGGTAAGTCTATTTTCAGTTTTTGGAGGACTCTCCATACTGTTTTCCATAATGGCTGCACCAAACTACCTTCCCACCAACAGTGTAGGAGGGTTCCCTTTTCCCCACAGCCTCTCCAGCATTTATTGTTTGTGGACTTTTTAATGATGACCATTCTGCCTGGTGTGAGGTGATAACTCAATGTAGTTTCGATTTGCATTTCTCTGATAACTAGCGATATTGAGCATTTTTTCATGTGCCTATTGGCCATTCATATGTTTTCATTGGAGAATTCCTTGTTTAGGACTTCTTGGACCATAGAGGGAACTTAGAAATGGAAACGTACATGGTGGAGAGGTGAAATAATGCTGGGTTATTGACGTTGTGGGGCCATTATACCAACTCTGGACGTTTATGTAAGCCACTGAGAGTCTGATTTTTTTTTCCTATTACTTTAACTGAATCTAATCCTAACTAACAAAATAGACATTTCAAATTTAATATTCCAAAAATGGATTTTCAATTTTTTTCTTCTCAAACCTCAGTAATAGCATCTTACATCCTTCCAGTTGCACAGGCTGAAATGTTTTTGGAAAAGGGTCTTTAACTTTGGGTTCATGAAGGCTCAAGGGGTGAAGGAGTCTATATAAACTTAGAGGGGAAAAATTTATACCTATAACACCATGAACCTATAACTGAAATATAATATTTCTTTCATTTATGATCACAATCAGTAAACCACAATAGTGTTAGTAGTATCTGTAACTCCTGTCACCAATAAAAATCACAGGTATTTTTGTATCACATTAGTTGTTGCAGAAATTTCAAAATATCTTTAAAAATTATCATCACTTTGAGTTATAGGAGCAATTATGAAGAATTACATATATTTCTCACATATTTTCTAATATTTTGATAATAAGATTTCAATATAATTGGCTTCCTTTGTAATCTTATGTATTTCATTTCACACACTTAAAACATTGTTCTGAGAGGGCAGTTCATAAGCTTCACCAAGGGCTAAAAGAGTCCATGGCACAGGAGGGGAAAAAACTCTTTCCTTTCGGTCACGCTTGACCTCTCAGTTTATTTCATACCCATGTGGCAGAGGGTGCTCGTTACCACCTGTATCCATTCTTCTTATTTCCTTAATATCAGAATCCTAGGGTTTTTGGCAGGGAGCAATAATCTTTCCTGGAAGACTTCATTTCCCAGACACTTGTAATTAAGCACATAGTTTTGTGACTAAACTCTAGCCAAGGAGTTATAAGTCAAAATGTTTTGTAGGACTTCTGGAAAGGTTTAAAAGGTCCAACTTAACTGGCTAAAAGACACAGTGAGCAACTACACCATCATTTGATGGCCTACTTCGGGAATTATTTTACATTAAAAAAGAAACACTGGTAGATTTCTGTTCCTAATTGCTGAATACAATTTCTAAATTCCTGGTACATTCCACTTATAACAAATCCTATTGGTTCTGCCTTCAAATTCTTACTCAAATTCAGAGTTTGAGTACTTATCACTATCTCTACCACTGTTAACCTTGTCCCAGATCCCACCAAATCTTACCTGAATTATTGCAGTAACAAATTCTAACTGGTGTCCCTTCTCCTGCCTGGCTCCCCGCAGTGTTTTCTCAACAAGTGTCCAGAGTGATATTTTAAAATTCATAAGGTGGATCACATCCTCGGCCTCATACCTTCAACAGTTTTTTTTCTCATTCCAAAGGAAAGTTAAGCCCTAATGATGACCTACTTAAGTCCTGATGATGACCTATGTAGTTTTATAAGATGATACCTATCTACCGCATACCTCTCTGATCTCTTTCACCACTCTACCCCAGCTCACTCAATTCCTGTCCCATCTGCCCCTTTGGTGTTCTTTGAATATGACAAACATAATCAAGGTAGGTGTTCAGTAATATATTCATCGAATAAATGACTGGGGAAGAAACTTGAAGGCTATTGGTGGCCACTTTTTGCCTGAGGCTGGAATTATTCAATGTGAATAAACCTGATTATTCCAAATGATCGAATTCCTATGTATAATATTGATAAAATAATTATTTATGGTGCCAATAGGCTAGAAAAACAACAAGAAAAGGTTTCAGTGATAGTGAAAGGAAGAGCTGTTGCATAATCACTCTGACTTAGGCATCTTGCCACAAAACAAACTCTCTTGACTTCCCCATTTCTCTCACAGGTACTCAGAATCACTCAGTTACCCTGACTCTTTCCTATTAAAAGTGTCATCATCTTTATGATATCTCTCAGGCTTATCTCTTACTTTTCATCCCTCTGCCTTCCATGTACTTCAAGATTATATCCTTAACACACAGATCACTTCAGAAACCTCCTACTGTGCTTCCCATCATCTCTCTTCCTTGTCCTGAGCACTACGATAGAATACATTCCCTAAAACACTGGCTTTACTAGATCCTCTCCAGCTCAGTATCATTTAATATTTATATATTTATTTGCTGATGGTAAAAACTGATGTGGATGAAACCTGTAACTAGAGGTAAAGAAGCTGAGGAGTCTGTTTGTTCTTATTGCTGTACTGTAAGTTACCAGCAAAATAATAATAATGATATTTAATTATCTGTAACATAATTGTCCACATAGTTGGTATAGTTAGATACAATTACAAAGCTACTTGACAGTAAGACTTGAAAAAAAGCACTTTTTTAAAAAACTATGTTTTATGCCTATATATGCATCCTCTATAATTCATTTCAATTCTTACTTATTTAACACTTACAAGATACATAGTACTGAATGAAATATGGGAATAGACAAATAAATACACAAGCAGAAAATACTGGGACTGTGTTCTATATTATCAAGGTAGATAGAGATTCTGGTAAGGTATTGGGGAAAATGAGACAGAATGGGGAAAGAAAAAAAAAGTAATTGAATCATTGATCAAGGAATCAATGAGAAATACATTTATTTTTAGGTGATTTGTTTCCACAACTATTTAGGTTACTTCAAGCTTTTAAAAAAACACTGCCATTAAATAGGCAATAAAATGAACTAATTTTTAAATACTTTTATGTTTCTTCTGGCAAAAACTGCAAAAATTACAACCTTAAAATGTAAGCCTAGCAATCATCATGATATTTTTAATAGAAAAGTATGATGTTGAGAGAATTACATAGGAAATGCCAAGGAAGACTCAATTTGACCCTGAGGTTCTATTTCCTGTCTTTTTAGCAACACTTTAACCCTCAGAGTCAGGATGGAAAGCACTTGAGAATCAGCTGTGAGAATCACCATGGAGACCACACCACATTCTCAGGTCACATTAATGAGGTCTCTCCATTCTGACAAGGACGAGTTTCCCACATCTGGCAATGCTGCAACTAGCAGATAGGGAATTAATTGTGTGGTTGCAAGTCACAAATACACACTCAAATTAGCATCAAGGAAGAGGGGGTTTATCTCAGGGATAAAACTGGCCATTTCAAAAACACTTGAAGAATAAAATACAGTTGGGCCACCTGGAAAATGGAAAAAGATGGTTATAAACCCAACAATTTCCTCTCATCCCCCGCAGAGTATTGCGGCCTCTGCTGTTCTCTGTGCTTCTGGGTTTACTTCTGGCATCTCTGCCTCCACATACATTACCTTGCACTTGGCTTTGATTTGCTGTCCTTTGTCATGTCTTGCCCTGACCTTTCAGATCAAGTATTTAGCATCTTCTGACTCATTGGCTCAGTATCTGTATTCAAAAGTCCTGAGGAAAAGAATCAATTTGTTCAGTTTAGGTCAGGGGTCTCCAGGTAGAGCAACAGGCTGTGGTGGTTGTGGAGGTCTTAGTATGTGTCCTCACAGGGGCTGTGGTCATTTAAAATACACATCATCTATAGTTTTATGAAATCCTGAAGAGATAAAGAGGGCTGTGGTGATAATATATTCCCAGCTCCATTCTGGAATCTCACCATTAATTTATTCACACCTTTCCTTTCTCACTGATTTTAAAGGAATTAAGACAGTACAGAGAGAGAGCAGCCAAGATGGTGGAGTAGAAAGACCGTGACTTCACCTCCTCTCACGAGCACATCTAACTGGGTGGGGACAGCCCTACCCATCAGCAGACAGGCTGCCTAAAGACTTCCTGAGACCACAGCAGCTTCTAGACATACTCCTAGACCCTGCCCATGGGTCAAGATCCAGCTCTACTCATCAGTGGACAGGCACCGGCTCTTTCCTCTAGGAAGCCTGCATTAGCCTCTCGGCGAGCTTCATCCAACAGAGGCAAGAAAACTAAGATCCTGTAGCCTTCACATCCAGCCCACCCACAACAGGCCAGACTCTACCCTGGGGCCACCTGGGCACTGGCATTGTCCACTAATAGGCCACCACAAGCTTTCTGACACCCTGGACCCCGTAACCAACTGTGTCAGGAACTGGCCCACTCCCACTAACAATCTGAAATGAGCTCTGGGATCCCTGGGTTGTGCAGCCACAAGGATCAACTCTGCCTGTCAGTAGGCCAGCACTAATCCCAGGACCTGACTTCACCTGCCAGTGGGTGGGCAACAGCCCTGATGAGTCAGCATTAGCTCCAGGGCCTCCTAGGATTCTGCAGCCAGCTGCCTCAAGACCAGGTCCTGCTAACCAGCAGCTAGCAATGCCTGCACAAGGCAGGGCCTGGCAACCAACTGGAATAGAGGCCAACCAAGCCTACCAGATTGTCCACATAGTCAGCCCACCACAACAGAGGAACCCATGCAGCCCTCTAAGGGGGAACACCTGAAGCATATAGCTTGGGTGATGAGAGGGGAGTACATGGCTGGGATGCATAGGACATCTCCTACAGAAGGCCACTTCTCCAAAGTCAAGAACATAACTAACCTACTATATACATAAAAATACAAATAGCAACTTAGACAAAACGAGGCAGCAGAGGAACATGTCCTAGATGAAGGAACAAGACAAAACCCCAGAGTAGAACTAAGTAAAGTGAAGATAGGCAATCTACCTGAGAGAGAGTTTAGAGTAATGATCATAAAGATGATCATAGAACTTGGGAGAAGAATAGATGCAGAGAGAGAGAAATTAGAAACTGTTAACAAAAGAGTTAGAAAATATAAAGAATGACCAGAGTTGGAAAATACAAAAACTGAAATGAAAAATATACTTGCAAAATACTATATGATATCATTTACATGTGGAATCTAAAAAATACAACAAACTAGTGAACATAACAAAAGAGAAACGGACTCACAGATATAGAGAACAAAGTAGTGGTTAGCAGTAAGGGGGTTGGTAGGCGAGTGGGAGGTACAAACTACTGGGTGTAAGATAGGCTCAAGGATATATTGTACAACACGGGAATATAGCTAATACTTTGTAATAACTGTAAATGGAAAGTAGCCTTTTTAAAAATTAAAAAATTAAAAAAAGATAATACACACACAGAGTGTCTAAGTTATAAAACAGCTGAAAAAATTAAGGTTGTTAAATTGATCCTTCTGCTTACCTTGTCATTTGAATGACAACTCAATAAGGAAATATTTACTGATTTTCTTCAGTGATCTCAGCTCTGGACAGCATTGGGGTTGCAGGGGTGAGGAGGACAATAAGTGATAAGTGCTCTGTGATGTTCTAGTTTTTCTAAGTTATGAGAAGTCCAAACCCCCAAAGGACCCTCCATTGCTGGTAATTTTCAACTGGCTCATAGGTATATAGTTTACACATTTTACACACACTTATTGTTGACCTGCTCATCCCCACGCTCAGTTCTTGCCGTTACTTCTGCAGTCACACTCTTACTTCTCAGAACTTGCCTCTTCAACAGTCCTCAAATGAGAGAAGGATTCTAGAAAGTTCTCTTAGGCTAATTTTGGGGAATAAGGGAAGACACATTATGTTTAATTTTTTGTTGTTGTTAAATGGCCAGCATCTTAAAAAAAATAATGGGGACAATATGGCTTTCTTGTTTCTCTTGAAAAATTTGAAACTCTGGCATTTTGGGATCTGTGTTTCCATATAGTATGACCTGAATAGTAATCTCCCTCTTTAGATGGGGAACAAGCTTCCCAATTTGTTATAGTGCCCCTGCTGCGTGCTGTATTACATCCAGCCGGCTCTACTCATTTTACTTCTCTACTTTGCCCTTGTAGCATTTGTGTTTGCAAATCTTGATCTTTCTTAGTTCACAAGATGTACTGTATTCTTTTATTTTTTTCCAAATCTAATCTCTGGACAAACTGGGACACATCTTCAGATCTGAGAATGTTCTGTTGACATTATACTCAAAATAACGAGCCAAGTCAGAGACAAATAATTTCTATTCTCTTTTGGGGACAATTTTTTGCTTACCTCCTCTGACATCTACTTCTAGAGGTAAGGAAACCCACTGTCTGCTTAATTTATTCCAAAAGTTAATGACAGTGTCCCTGGTTTAATCACTGGTCCTGGTCACCATCTGTGCAGGAAATCCAGTGCAAAAAATGCCTCCTTGTGGTTTGCCCTAAAATTGCAGCACAAGGAATAAGGCTCTTTCTGCAACCACATTGCTCATCCCAAATGACATAATTAGTAAAAAAAAAAAAAAATAGCAATGTTAGAAAAAATTGTTACTACTTGGATGTGGGCCGAAGAGATTACTGAGTTTAACAGGCATTCTGGGGATTATCTGATTATGTAAGCTTGTACAACTTTGATCGACTTTCTACTGAGGACGCTATTTTCATCTCAATATCATAGAAATTAACCTGTACAAAACTAATAGTAAAGCAAATCATTCTTGCACATAGCAATGAAAATTAATTAATTTTGTCTCATAGATATAAAATTAATTTCTGCTTTACATGAAAGATTACTACAAACGTTAAATTTTATTGTCCTATGGGTTATTAACCAGTTTTGCATCTATTAGCAGATTCTTTTCAACATTTCTGATTGTATATGTATGTATGCATGTTTTTGAAATTTTCTTTTAAATTGATTCTTTCATCATTAATGACCTGAATAAAATCTTTCACATGTGTCATTTTATAGATACATGAGAGTAAAAATATTTTTTCTTTTTGAACATAATACTTTAGCAATTAAATATCTGATGTTTTGATTATTGTATTTTAATGGCTCTAATTGAAAAAGAAACTCAGACAGGTTACTAAATATGTAAACCTAAATTACACAAAAGTTAGTTGTAGTGATCTTCAGGTAGAAAGAACATTTTGGGTACAGTGACTACAGTTTTTGCATGCAGGATGTAGTCTTTTTGTGGTAAAGGAATCTCCTCCATAAAGATGATTTGCTCCCAAACCCTTCCTTCCACTCTTTGCTGTGTTTTTTTAATCCATAAAGGGGGAAAAGAAATTTTAGAAATCATGTAATTAACAAGTTTATACTGTATAGCACAGGGAACTATATTCAATATCTTGTAGTAAATTATAATGAAAAAGAAAATGAAAACAAATACATGCATGTGTATGTATGACTGAACTATTATGCTGTACACCAGAAACTGACACAATGTTGTAAACTAACTATACTTCAATTAAAAAAAAAGAAATCATATAATTAGGTAAGAAAAGAAAAAAATGTGTGGTAAGAAATGAAGACAAGAGTCAAGAACATTATTTCAGCTATGTCTTTCAGTACTGAGTGTCCTTACAGGCCTAAAATCTTGGAGGTTTGTGTGCTCCAAAGTGAAGCCAAACTCCAAAGTGAGTTTTCATTTCAGTGACTCAGTGACATCTCTGGTTATTAAGGAAGGACATTAATTTACTATCCCAATACAATAGAGGACTCTTTAACTGGACTGGAGTTTTCACCTCTGGAGTTTTCTTCCTTCAGAACTGAGGAATAGCAATTTGGTAGTTGAGGTTGGAGCTTTAAAAAATATGATAATTGAGTGTTTTCTTAAAAAGCCATTTGTCTAGTGGATTCACAAAGAAACAAAGATATTGCCATCTAGTGGTTTAATTGAAGAAATTCAGTAAAACAATTTTTCTCATGAAGTTTCACATTAATAGTTTCTTTATATGACCCTAAGTTAAAAAAAAAATCAACTTGTTTTTAGAAAGTAATTTTTAATATATTTTTTAAAATTAATGTTTCGGATTTTGTCACTCTTTCTTTTCTGGTTATATTCCTTAACTTTAAACTCTGTAGAATATGAATTAGATCAGGCAAGACGTTTTCATAATTTGAAGAAAATATTAACAAAAGACTAATATTCCACTAAATAAATTGTCAGATGTTAAACAAACCACAAACCAAATGTTAAATCAAATCATAAAATCAAATTAATGATCAAATTAATACTTCATGTCATATTTTAAAAAGGAACTATTTAAAATAAATAGGTAGACATTACATAAAATTATAATAGCAGTACTCTCTAAAGTATGGTCTAAAGCTAGGCTCCTATACCAGCATCCTTTGCTTTTATTAAATAGCTCCATTACAGCAAATTGGCTATAAAAGAATATTTTACTAAATAATATATTATTTTATCATTGGTTTTAATTATAAAATAAAAATGTATTTCTACAAAAATCTCCAGCCCCCAATCTTTGACATTTAAATATAAAAATAATATTTGAAAGTCCAGCAAAATATTATTTCGAGGTAAACAGAAAATTCACAGATACTATCATTTATTTTCTGCGTTGGTATAAATTTTTATAGTCCTGTGTAAAAGACAATTACTGTGTGGTTCTATAGGACTATTTCTTTTCTAATAATAGCACAGAGAGAGAGACCACAGCTCCTGTAGATATTCTGACTCCTTCTGGCTGTTATAGGAATTTTCTCCGGTTCCCTTTAGATTTTCAGATAATCATGTACCCAGGGAGCTTCAAAAGGAAAATTTTACATAAAAATTTCTGAGTATTCTGATTCCACTTTTAAAACAAATTTTACACTCTGGGGACCATGATGCTAAACAGTGAACCTTAGCAGAGTCTTCTCATTCTTGGTCAGGAAAGTGCCATGATAGAATCCATCCAGCCTGGGACAAACAAGAGAAAAGATGTCTTTTCATGGCATCTTCTAAGGTAGATATCAAAAATCTAGGATGGGAGACAGAAAATAGACAGAGAGACAGGGATGAAACCTACACTGAAAATCGTACAGGGGCACAGACTGCCTTGACCCCTGGGTAGTGTTTAGAAGGAAGTAGTATTACTATGTAAACTTATTCTCATCTTGCAGCACCACCCTCCAGTTGTCAGAGTTCAGGTAACTACAGATCCTGTTGTGGCTGTTATAGAAAATAAGCACAGACTCAAGGTTTGGAGTAAGACTTATTTTGGCATCTAGTAAGAAAGCTGAATGCAGGAAGGAAGCCATGTGGGCACACACAAGCCAAAGTTGGATGACCACATTCCCAATTCTTGACCACATTCCCAATTTTGCTATAATGGAGCTATTTAATAAAACCAAAGTATCTTGGTAGATTAAGTATGTAATCTACCTTTATATATACCAAGAGCGAAGGAAAAAAAATAGACAATGTATTTTCTTTAGGTATATTAAGCTACCAGGTGAATCAACCAGCGCAAAATATTATAGCCCTGCTAAACTTCAAGAGCTATTCGCAAAGTATTCGATAATCTCTGTTGAAACAGGTCACAGTATTTGTCTAAAAGAAATAAAACATAAGTGTCTGTCAGTTTGTAGAAATGTCAGCTTTTTCTCTGACTATATAATAAACACATCTATTTATTATAGAGGATAATTCCTTTTTCAAGATGTTATTAAAAATATAGAGTCTGACCCCACCTCTCTCATATACTACTGAGTTAGAATCATGAGATTGGGGCTCATCCACCTCTATTTCTAACAAGCTCTCCAGGTCTCTATGATATATCTTAGTTTGAGATCTATTCTTCTAGATGCCATTAACAAGACCAGTAAGAATACTTTTCATGGAAAAGGTATAAAGGCAATCAAGGGTGAAAAAGTGGAACAACATGTCAAACTGAACAGCCACTTGCTGGAGAACTGGCAGAGTGCTATTAAGATTCCCAATTTACAACCTCATTGATACAGGGAATAATTTTTTAATGAGTCTTATTACCATATGTGGTAACGTGATAAGATCTCCGTAAAAGAGTGAAAATACTCAGAATGTAAAGTCATATTATTAATCCAAGAGTTACTTATTGTATACCAACTACATGCTAGGTGCTATGTTAGGCACTACAATTACAGAGAAAAAGCCTTTCCCCTTAGGAAGCTCTCAGTATAATAAACTGATTCTTAAAATGATTCTTCAGTGGGAATAAAAATCCCCGTGGATACTTGTTAAGAATGCAGATGCTCAGTATCTGATTATGAAGGACACTTGGTCTAATTAGTAAGAGAGAAAATAAACAGACATTTATAACGCAAGTGGTAAGTTTTGAGAGATATACAGAAATGTCTTTATTTGATCACTGATCTGGACCAAGAGGGAAGGGTAGATATCAGGGGTAGTTTTTCATACAAGGGGATATCAACTTGATATCAACTCTGAATAAAAGCTAGTAGTTTTCTAGAGGAATAAAGGTGGAGAAGAACATGAAAATGGCATTGAATTATAAGAATGTGTAGCATAGATGAGGAACCAAGGAAGGTTTCTTATATCCGAATTTAGGGGTTAAGAGTGAAGCACAGTGAGGGAAATGAGATTGGGGAAGCAGAACTAGATCATGAAGAGTCTTGTATCCTAAGCTAGAGTTTTATTTTCACCCCCAAATAAGTAATGAATCATTGAAGTATTTGAAGTAGAGGATAACTCCCCCTGAGTTGGGTTTTAGAAAAAGCATTCTGATAGCACTAAATGAGTAGGTTGAGTGGCGGTCAGGGTAGGGTAAGAAAGTAAGATTGGCAGGAAGGCCAATTAGAAGATTATATGATAATTCAAGAAAGAAATGTGAAATATCTGCTTTAGGAATGTTGCCGGGAGAGAGGAGAGAGAAGGGAGAACTGTTAAAGTGATTAACTTGATGGGATATGGAAAAAGTGATTACATTGACGGAACGAGAAAAAGAAGGTACTGTAAAGGATGACTTCCAGGTTTTAGCTGGAGTTCATTCATCTCATCTCCTTTTTAATTGGGAAGACATTTGTTAGTGCTTGCTATGTTCCAAATACCACCATGACAAATACATTGTCTCATAATAGAAGATGCTTTCAACACCCTGCCCATATCCTTTCACCCCCCCCCCCCCCCCCCCCCGCCGAGTTAGCCTGTAGCCTTGGTGTTCAATTCCTAGAAAAACCCAAAGCTTCAAGCCTTGGATATTTCTCTTTGAGGGCTCTCCCTGATCCTGAAGTGTGCCTGACCTGGGCTCAGGGTAAGCCAGAAGTGTTCAGTGAATGCCCAGGAACAACCCTCAACCAATGTGAAACAGGCTGTGGATAACTACCCTTCCTAGCTTCCTAGCCCCTCAGTGGAGGATCTCCAGTAGCCTTCCCTTCCCTGTCTCACTTTATGACACTCTCATCATGTTTTCTGGGATCACCTCCCCAGTAAACTACTTCAACCCAAATACTTGTCGTAGAGCTTGCTCTGGTGGAAATCAGAACTACTACTTTCAGACTCTGATCCTTATTATTATAAAGGCTGAACCTGAGACTTACATGCCAGCATATGTTTCCTCTCTTCATGTCTACTTCAGAGGGTTGAAAATTCATCATGTAGCTTCTTACCCTTACTGAGAACAGTAGTCACGCAAAACTTAAAAGCTGAGTAGATCATCTCTGAATGAGGACAAATGTGATAATGTAATGGCAGAAAGTGGTATAATACATCAACTATTAATTCTTTGCTCAGGTTACCCTCGTACTTTCATGGTTTAGTTCCTGGTTAAGAATTTGAAGTGGAAGTGAGTGATGAAAGGAAAAGGGTAACTGCTACTTGCGGTTATCAAAAATAATATATCCAGAACTCAGCAGCAGCTCATATTTTCCTCTCCTTGCCTGTAATGTAAATAACCTACATTGAAGGGAAATATGGAGGAAGAATATCAGAAATCAGAAGATCCAATTTCAATTCTTTCACCAATTAGCTGTGTGACATTAAGCAAATCACCTAGCTTCTCAAAATCTTGGTTGTCATCTGTGAAAAGAGGAGTTTCAAGTATAGATGACCTGTAAGTTCCTTTCTAGTTTTAACATTTCTGTGATTGCATCAAATTCTGATGGAATACTAGAGTTACTTGAATGAAGGAGCCTCAGCTTCAAATACGCTAGTCTACTTTCCGACTACCTGCACATTTTTTGCACTTTACTGAATTAATGCTTTTTTCCTTTCATTTTCCTTTCATCTGGAATGCTTTTGCTTCTCTTAACAAAATTTCAACCCAACTTTTAAAGTTCTTTGCCTTAATGATTGCAGAAATAATTGTACCCTCCTCTGAATCCTCAAACATTTATTATCATACCACTCATCTGTATGGTACATAGCATTTAGAGCCCAAGAAAACCCTGCAGGAGACATTACAATAGGCATAGGCTATGGGATTAACTGCTAAAGAAGTGGTTTGGACTGTGGTTCTCAACATGTGGTGGATAAATCACACTGAGTTTCTATGACTATTCCTTTCTCTTTCATTGGTCAGACCCACACTATTGTGTCTTAACACTCCAGGTTGAATATAATTAGTATATAAATGAACTCAAATACTTATATAGGCCATAATATGCACAAAGTAAAGCAGTTCATTTGCAGTAAAATGAGTGAAGGGGACTCTAGCAACGAGAGCTCAAGTTCCACAGAAAAGGAGCAGCAGTGCCCTGGCTGTGAGGGGTGCACCATCGATGACGCTATGACTATTTTAAATTAGTTCAGTCTGGATTTCAACAAGAACATTCCAGTAAATGTGCTCTTGCTGAAATTACCAATTTTGCCAAGTCCAACTGAGTTGACCACTTCCTCCTACTTGGTTTCCAGCACATTTTCTCCTGGTTTTCTTTCTTTCTTACATTGATCATTCCATTTCAATTGGCCAGGATTTCGTCTTGAACTTTACTTTCTTCTTAAAAAAAAAAACACACTACTTTTTCTAGTTGATTTTATCTAGTTATATGATTTTAACTACATTCAAATACTGATGACTCTTAAATTTATTCCTAGACTTCACTTTTTCCTGAAGCTTCACACGTCCACACAAACATGTTTATACAACACACATACATTTAAGAATAAATTTTATTGATATAAAGAATATGTTGCATAAACTTGTAAATATTAATAGACAATATTCTTTATTATAAATTTCATATAGTACATCAGTTCTTGCAGAATTCTCTTTGATTTTTGCCAAACCCTTGTGTCTGTATTCAATCTATAGTTGCAACCGATAAACAAATGTAGTTCCAGTATGAATGTCACTAATTCTTTTTATTACGTCAATAAGTAAGATGACACTAGCCAGCTCCAGTACTCCACTGATACTAGAATCCTCTCTGTTCCTGGATTCTGCCAAGTTTATTCCTACCGCAATAGTTTTTCATTTATTCTTCCTCTGCTTTTCAGTTCTTCCCTAGACTGGCTTCTGATCCCATCTCAAGTGTCCTAGAGAGGACTTCCCTGATCGCCCTAGACATGCAGCTTTACATACTTCATCTACTCTTTATCCCATTGTTCTCCTTTATTTTCTTCATAGAGATTTAGCGATTATCAGTTCTAAAAATGCAAGCTATGTATCTATATAGGTATTTACTTATTTGAATGGACAATTCATGCTCTCAGCAAAAAAATTTCAACAGTGCAAAAATATATCCAAGAAACTTCCACTTGCAGGAAGATGGAGTAGCTGTACTTTTCCAATTACAGTTGAAAACTCTGAACATAACATATAAAACAAACATATGAAGATTCTGATAGGTAAAGAGAAAACAGAACAGCTAAGGACTTCAGGATCCAAAGAACAAACAACATAGTGGTAAGTTCCCTGGGTTTCTTTTTGATGCACATAATCCAGAATGAGTGCTGGAGAAACCAGCAACCTGGAAATGCCAATGGGCACTGACAAAGGCCCAGCAAAAGCTCCTCCCTTGAGCCAAAGGACCGGAAAAGGGCAGCCTAGTAAGACATAAAACTTTTCAAAAAACCACAAATTTATCACAGAAGAAACTATGGCTTTACCCCAACACATACCAGCAAAGGTCAAGTGGGGAGCCTTGACTCTACTCAATTATATCTTTATTCTCCTATAGATGAAATTTGTTCAGATACCTAAGTTGCCCCTGCTTCCTGGGACCCCCTCAAATTACCCAGTCAAAGCCAAGTCCTTTCATACACTATTTTTCTGAGACATCTCACACATTTCCCTCATAGTGTTCACAGCAAAAAGAAAAAAAAATAGACTCGTTCAACTACAGGTATTTCTGGTAGTCTTTGGCTGAAGAGCACTGACATTGTGAAGTGGTCTTAATCTCTTTATTATTATCATTATTATTAACTCCATTGATGGTACGTTACATACACTGGTCTGTAATTTCTTTTATTTCACTTAAGGATATATTTCAAACATATTACATATTAGTGTGTACAGATCTGCCTTTTTCTTTTTAACAGGTGCATCATAATTCTGTGCTATGGATATAAACTAATATATTTAACCTGCCTTCTGTTCATGGACATTTCGTGTTTTTCTAATCTTTTTTTAAGTTGCATTGAATAGTTTTGCACATATTTTATGCACAAGTACAAGTATATCTGCAGGATAATTTCTAGGAAGTATAAATGCTGGTTCAAAGGGTATGTGCATGTAAAATTTTGATACATATGATCACCAAGGCTCTCAAAAGAGCTTTCCTAAGGAAGGCTTTTCCTGCTAATTCTCCATAGTAAGTTTGTAATTCCAGACTTAGACGTTTGCAAATCTAGTAAGTTAAGATTTATATCTCATTTTAATTTATTTGAACATTTATGTTATTTTTAGAGAAGCTGAGCAAGTCATATGTTTAAAAACTATTTGTAAGCCTTTTTATGTGAGCTGTCTTCCCATATATTTTAGGTTCTAATACAAAAACATATTAGATGTTATACATAAAAATATTTAATAACTTATATAAAATGTAAATTTTGATATTCTTATTTCACATGGCCTTTTATATTCTATTGAATTTTACTTGCAGAGTTTATTACATAATTTGGAAATACGAATATATTTCATCACCCTATCCTATGCAAGCTATTATTGTGATTGTTAGCTTCTCTGATACATTCACAAAGTTTATGTTTACTTTGATATTCAGATATTGACTAGTTTAAGCTCTAAACATAATTATTTCAGTGTTTCCTTTCTCTTCTAGTTACCAGTTACCACATTTTATTCTTCGGTCAAAATACTATTTTCTTTTTATCACTTTTACATAACCTAGTCCTCCCTCTCCTTCTCTTTTCCCTTTCTCTCTCTTTCTTCATATCTTAGCTGTTGCCACAGTAATCATTTTACATAATTAGATGCCCCAAATTTGAGAGGAAAGAGAAGAATTTTTCAAGAACATTACAATTCATTAAACTAAAGGAACGGTGATTTCCCTCCTGCTCTTGATGTTGTCTGCTTACAGTATGTAGGCGGTAGCTAAAAATAACCCTATTACTCTTCTCCTCTATCTTGTATGCAGTAGCAGTTTAGTGCCTCATTACTAATGAGAATTCATCCAAAAAAAGTAAAATCCTTTGTTTCTGACTGTTGTGATAAGAACACCATTTGAGTTCAAAGACATCCTAGGAATCTACAAACATGAATATCTAAGTGCAACTTATTTGGATTTAAAGAAATGTAAAACCAGACAAAGAAGCCATGACATTTATTTTTCATCAGCCAAAGCTCCCAAAAGCTGGCTACCAGATCGCTGCTGGCTACTAAATATTCTGATTTGAAGAGTAGATCTGAGATTAATAAATCATTTTCAGTTTTATGCAATGCTTCATAGGGAAGCTTTTAATCCATCAAAATAACTCAAAAGGCTAGATGGCTTACTTTTTAAGTGAAAAACAGCCTCTTAATAAGGATTTATATGTTCTACTTTATTCTTATTATATCTTTCAGCATATTTTGGTCTTAAGTTTTTTACTCTTTCTAGTCAATAGTATTACAGTTTTCCTGTATTCACAGTTGGAAGCAGGATGTCTGGATAATCCTAGAGCTATATTACCCTTAGCTCTGGGCACAAGAAGTCCCTGCTTAGGGTCCCATGCTTTGGAACCTACTCTGGTCCTTCTTCAGCAGTATTCCATATAAGGTGAGGTGTCTCAGGGGCCTAAGAAGATATACCCACCTAAGGAGTAGTAGAATATGCTACTTTAAAATGCGCCTCTGACCAAGAAAGTACTTTGAGCTGAAGACAATTAAGAAGCAGCAAATGCAGGAAAACTCTGTCTATACTTCCCCTAAAAAGAATAAAAATTCTGCCTTTACTAGAGACAGACTCTTATTAGCCCAGAGATGGCACCAGAGGAATCTGCAAACAAACCTTATTCCATTAGTTTTCCTCCCATATATTCACCTTTCCAGTTTGCTGTTCTTGAAAGTCTAAAATAGTTTGCCTTTATCCTGTCATTTCTCTACAGATTTATTGTTCTTTGTCGAAGATGCTATATAAGCTGAAGTTATAAGTCACTTTTTAGAACTGCTCAATTTTTCCCTGGGTATCTCCCATGTACACATGGGGTACCTGTAAATAAACTTCTGTTTGATCTTGTTAATCTGTACTTTATTACAGGGATCTCAGATAAGAACTCAGAAGGGTAAAGGGAAAATTATTTTCCTTTCCTACACACCCAAAAGCCACATAACCACTTTGGGACCAAGTTCCAGATACTTAGGACCCCAGAATTCCCTTTCCAAATGGCTCTGAGCCTGTCTCTAGGGCTTTTGCATGGCAAGGACCATACCATTGGGTTGTAAGCTCATGCTTGGCCAAGTGGCTCCTACTTGCCAAGGGTGAGAATGGAGCTTGGACTTGCAGGTTCCACACATGTACCCTAGAGGCCCCTCATAATGTAGGGCAGAGTTGGAAGAAGAAAGAAGAGGCTAAGTTGGTCTGGATCTTCCCACATTACCAGGGTTCAGTATGGAAAACCAAGGAATCAGAATTCTAATTTTGAACCTAGACTTCAGGTCATTATGAAGCTGTATTTGCCAAAGTAGGAAGATAGAACATATTTTATTTAATAGCTTGCCAGCTTGATTTGTAACCTTAAAATATTTGTACAAAAGGTATTTGTAGTCTGATTTGCACTAGCCCTCACAGATGTTAAGGAAGTGCCTGGGGACTAGGTTCCTTACTCTCTGCTGGGTCTTTTATCCTGACTCCAGATTATTCAGTGTGTTTTTCAAATTATTCATGGAGAATAATTTTCAGAAACTCTGGTCCTTTTTTAAGGGGAATTAACATTTATTGATTGTCTTATATGGATATTTTATTTACATTGGTTTATTTAATCTTCACAGCAACTCTGTGAGGTAAGTGTAATCCACATCACAGGGAAGAGGAAACTCAAAAAGTAAATAGCCCTTCAAAGCTGATGATATAGCTAACTGGCTTCATCAAACCCTCTACTCTACCTCCAGTCATCTTTTTACCCCACCTTCTGACTTTTAGTGGATGTCCTTACATTCTATTTTACTAAGAGGGCTGAGACCAGGTATAGTGAAAGTCCTCAACTTATCTTCACCCTTCCTATCTTTCTTTGCTCTAGCTTTGTTCTCTTTACTTAGATAACCCCTACTTTTGACTCTAACACATCTAGTCTTATCAACTTTCTCTTCTCCTCCCTTGCTCCCATCATTGATATGTACCTCTCCACTGGCTTCTCCTGTGATAAAGCATTCCCTATTCTAAAGGAATCTTTTAAAACTTTCTTTGACTTGTTGCTATCTTTACTAATTCCTTAATTTTCTCCTCCGTCTTCACAGCCAAACTTTTTCAAAGTAAAGTTAATCCATACCAGCTTCATCATTCCTTAACTCTTTATAATCGAGACTATTTTCTCTAATTCTATAAAAATTGCATCAAAGGCCCTGTGAGAAACTAATATTTTTAATGGATAGCATAACTAATAAAATGCACAAAGCACAGTAATCTTGTGTACAGTTAGAAGATATTTACATAAGCATACACTCTTGTAACCACCATGCAGATCAAGATATAGAATATTTCCAACACTTCATGAAGTATCTTTGTGCTTCTTTTCAGTACATACCACCAGCTACTATCCAATCCTTGCCTGCCCAAAGGTAATACTATTCCAATTTCTATAAATATGATTACTTCTGCCTGTTAAACTTTACAAAAAAACGGAATCATGCACTACATGTTCATTTGCATGCATTCTTTTGTATCTGACTTATTTCACTTAAAACAATGTCCATTGGTATCCATCTTTTTGTTGACTCTACCAATAGTTCTTTATTATTTTTTTCTTTTATCACTGATAGTATTCCACGGTACAAAAGACAATTTGATTGTCCTTTAACCTTAATGGAAGTCTGGGTTGTTTCCAGTTTGGGGTTATTACGAATAAAGTTATAATAAACATTCTTGTAAAAATTTTTTTAGAGAGACATACTACTTCTTTGGGCATATACCTAGGAATGAAATTGCTGTGTCACGAGGTAAATGAGTTTAACATTAGTAGAGACAAACAACTTTACAAAGTGGTTGTATTGTTTTACTCTCGTAGCAGCAATGTTTGAGAATTGGTCCTGGCCCACATCCTTGCCAGCATTTGATATTGTTAGTCTTTCAAAAAACTTTTATTTACTTTAACTTTAGCCATTTTGGTGCTTGTATGATAATATTCATTGTGGTTTTAACTTGTATTTTCCTAAGAACTAATAATGTTGAACACCTCTTTATATGCTTATTGGCCACTTGGATAACCATTTTTGCAAAAAGCCTATTCAAATATTTTATCCAATGTCTCATTGGCTTTTCAATCTTTTTATAATTGATTTGTAACACTTTGTCAGATATATGTACTGTAAATGTCTTCTTCCAGTCTGTGGCTTATCTTTTCACTTTTCTAATGGTGTCTTTGATGAGAGAAATGTAAACTTTTGATGACATCTAATTTATCAATTTTTAATTTTATGATTAATACTTTTTAAGTTCTGTTTAAAAAATCTTATCTGTCCTAAAGTCATGGAAATATTCTCCTATGTTTTCTTTTAGAAGCTTTATTACTTTTCTTTCACATGTAACTCTATGATCCACCTCAAGTTAATGTTTGTGTATGCTGAGAGGTAGGAATCATGTTTATTTCTTTTGTGTGACATCTGGCTGCTGCAGCAGAATTCATTGCAACATCTTCTTTTTCCTATTGAATGGTACTGGTGCCTTTGTAGTGAATCAACTGACGTATCTGTAAGTCTCCTCCACGGATAGACTTTACTTTCTCCAATGCCATACTCTCTTAATTATTATGATTTACTAATTTTGAAAAACAGAAGACTTTTCTGTGATAGTATTCCACGGTACAAAAGACAATTTGATTGTCCTTTAACCTTAATGGAAGTCTGGGTTGTTTCCAGTTTGGGGTTATTACGAATAAAGTTATAATAAACATTCTTGTAAAAATTTTTCTAGAGAGACATACTACTTCTTTGGGCATATACCTAGGAATGAAAGCAATTAGTCTAAAATAAACAGATGAACACCTAGAAGAATGTTTTCAAGGAAACATTCTAATCGTGTACTACTTGAATTTGCCAACCACTCATACTCTTTGTGAGGGAAAAAAAACAGGCATTGAAGGCAGGCAGATTCATCTTTAAAATATAGCTCTATTATCACATGATGGTGATATGAGACTAAAGGAAAGGATAAGAAAAAATACCCAAAATGTGGAAATAGTGCCAAAGGATGGTTGTATATCATAACATTGCTTAATAGATCTACCCAATAGTTATTTAATTCTCCAGGAAGCATACCTTTGTTTCATTTTTTATTTGCCACTGATTTGGGCTAACATTGAGTAAAATGTTAATGTGTAGATGTTTGCCCTGTAGAGATGCACATGATTTTTGTCTGGTAGGATAGTAACTCCAAAGTCCACAGTTTATTCTGACCTGTAAAGATATTAACCTGCAGGACATTGTAATTTACCAAATTTATTTTAGCACACCTTTTGTGACTACCTATGTATACACAGTTTCTCTAATTTTTCTGTAAATCAGCTTTATCATCTTGCTTGTTTCCTTATCAAAGAGTTAAATAGATCTTGGAAACATATTCATTCTACATTTGTACAATAGTCATATCTTTAAATTTTGAAAATCATATTTTGACAATAATGAGGAACTAAATGTTATTCCAACAAATTATATGAGCTGGGTGACTGGTGATATCCATGGTAGAGAACACATAAGAAGTCTTGTAGGAGAAAATGAGTTTTGACGTAGTATATTATCTTCCATTAAGATGGAAATGTATAACACAAATGTAAATCTAGGCTTGAAGACTAACAGTAGAGGACTAGAAGGAAAAAATTTGAGAAATTTTGGAGTTGTTAGCACGTTAGGTGATTGTTGTAATTTAGGAGATGAGAGGGCCTAGGGTAGCATGGAAGTATTAAGGACATAATCCTATAAAAAAAAATAAGCATTTAGGGAGTGAGTGGAGAAAAGTCATCAAAGGAAACAAGGAAGGAGTGGTAAAAAGTAACCATGAGAGCAATTTTAAAGAGTGAGTGGGCAACAGGCAGATGTGACTCAGGGGACAACTAGGATGGGAATTGAAAAGAAGCAATTGAACTTAGCAATTAAGAAGTCTTTGGTGACCTAGTAAAAGCTCTTCCAGTAGAGAGGTAAGTGGATGTTAAGTCAGATTTGCTGTGGGTTGGGAGAAAATGAGATATGAGGAAATGGATGCTGTAAATATAGATTGCTTCAGGAAGTTTGGCTCTAAAACTTAAATCAGATCATAATAATTCACTACTTAAAACATGCTGATGGATTTCCATTACACTTGAAATAAAAGTCATCCTCTCATCATGGTCTATTAGGTTCTATGTGATTAGGACTCTCTTTATTAATCTGCCTTCTTGTACCACACTGCGACTCTCATTATGCTTCAAACTTATTGATCTTTTTTTCCTTGAATATGCCAACCTTGTTCCTATTTTAGGGCCTTTGCTGTTTCCTCTGTTTGATATACTCTCCCTCCAGACCTTTGCAAGACTTGTGAGACAGTAATGAAAGTATACTGGTCAGATCTCCCTTTGAAAGAACCTCCTGCGAGGTGCATAGTTAATACCTTCCAGCTGCCATCTCAAACTCAGATCTACTCAAACTGAGGCCACACTTAACCTGAGCTGCACCTAGCCAATGAGTACAGCAAGGATACTAAAGCTAGCGTTAGGCTATTCCTGCCTAACACAGGACTCTTTGAACGGGCAATTTTTGCTTTGGGGTTTGTCATTGGCCTAAGATTTTTCTCACAACTACATTTCACTCTAAAGCTCTTCCTACCTAATCTGCCCACCACCCTGGTCTCCTTTCCTTGAAAACATTCTTCTAGGTGTTCGTCTGTTTATTTTAGACTAATTGCTTTCTAAGTCTCTTGTATTGCACCTTTTCTCTTTTCATTAAATTATGAGATATATTAGTTTTCTCTTGCTGCCATAAAAGATTACAACAAATTTAGTGACTTAAAACAGTACTCACTCATTATGTCACAGTTCTACAGATCAGAAGTCCAGGTACAGTGTGGTTCAACTGGGTCATCTGCTTAGAGTCTCACAAGGTGCTCACACAATGTGCTCCCTTCTGGAAGCTCTAGGATGAATTTGCTTCCAAGCTTAATCAGGTTGCTGCCAGGATTCAGTTCCATGCTTTTGTAGGAGTGAGGTCTCTGTTTCCTTGCTGGCTGTTGGCTAGGGGTTGTCTCAACTTCTAGTGGCTGCCCACATTCCTTGACTCATAACATCATTTCTTCATTTTAAAGCCAGGAATGGTGGATTCATTCTCCACATCTCTCTGACCTCTGCAGCCTCAACATATAGAAAGTTCCCTGCTTTATAGGGCTTGTGTGATTAGACTGAGCCTCCTGGATAATCCTCCCTATCTTAAGGTTGGTAACCTTAATTACATCTGCAAAGTTCCTTTTGGCATGTAACAAAACATACTCACAAATTTCAGGGATTAAGGCATGGTCATCTTTGGTGAGCCTATCACACTAGGTTATGATTCTTGTCTTTTATATCTAAATTGTTTTTGAATTCCACTCATTTTTATGGAGTATACATCTCAGAAAGCATATATGATGATTACATTTTCTGAAATCTTTATTATGTTCCAATGCTTGATTTTTGTCTTGACAGGGAACAGAATCCTAAGTTCAAAATAATTCCCCCTTACAGTTTTGAAGGTATTCTCTTCTATCTAATATTTCTGATAAGAAATCTAATGCAAATTCAATTATTATTCTTTATAAGCGATCAGATTCTTGTCTCTAAAAGCTTTTAGGCCTCTTATTTTTGATGTTCTGAAATGTTTTGTTCCTGTGGCTAGGTGTGATTTCTTTTAAGATTTATATTGCTCAGCACTAGGTATGTCTATCAATATGGGGACTCATGCTATTGTTTGGTTCCTTGAAATTTTTCTTCAAATATTACTTTAATATTTTTCTGCCTCTCCTCCATTTGTTGCTCTCTTTCTGGAATTCCTATTAGTCACATGATGAACATATTGGATTAATCGTCCATGTTTTTTCAATTTTTCCATGTTTTTGTCTGAATGCTATATGTTTTGGGATATTTCTTCAAAGAAATCATCTCACGATTGTATTAAAATTTTAACTTCTGCCATCATATTTATTTTCTTATTGTTAGAATGTTTCTTTTTCAAAGTATCCTATTCTCCAATATAGTATTTTCTTGACTACTTCTTAGAAAGCTTAATATTACTAATTTATTATTAATTTCTTTTGGTTCCTAAGCTGACTCAAGAGTCTTCCTAGACAGCTGTTTGTTTTCCTGCGTTTTAGCTTTCACGCCTTTGATTTCCTTCTTATCTCTGATGGGTTTTGATTTTTCATTCATTTTTAAGAGTGGGATTCTAGATAGATGTGAAGAGAGAGAATACTGAAGAGAGGAATCTGGAGGAACTGAAGTGAAGTGGTTTCCTAAAGAGCTTTTAAATTGACATACTGTATTTAGCCCTCTTCTCATTTCTACTCTACTGTATAACTCTAATCCTAGGGTCTCTCTGGGATTCTTGCCAGGCAGAGCAACTCTCCCTGAACCTTTAGTCACCTCCTGCAAATTCTAAGATGCCATTTTGATGATTTGTCTCATTTGTTAACAGGCTTCCAAATTTCTTTTGATCTTTCAGATATTTTTTGAAATACCTTGTCTGCTGATGGTACTTCTCTAGGTCACTGCAGTATTAGAAATTAATTTCTCAACTATTGTTTTATTAAGTTTCAGGAGGAAGACTAAACAAATACTAATCCCACTATCTTTTTAAATCAGAAGTTTTATCTACTTTTGGCTAAGGCTCTGGACTTACCATTCTGATTACCATATTCAGACTATTTTCTCAGATTATCTGCCCACAAAACCTATTCTCCACAAAATGACCCCAAACATCTCACAAAATTCTAGTGTTTCAGAGAGCAGGTGTGAGAAACACTAGCATTTTCTTAGGTATGTTATTCATCAAGTTAAAAAAAAGTACCTATTATACCTGGTTTATTTATACATATTAGGAATGGGTGTTGAGTATTTTCCAGTGCCTTTTTGGATATCTGAGACAATCACCTTTACCTAGAATTATGATTAATTAATTATGATTAATTAACACATTTATATTATGAACTATATTTCCTTTTCAAAAATAAACACTATTTGGTTATAGTGAAATGTTCCTTAAGACAATACCAAATTGATTTTGCCACTATCTAGGATTTTTGCACACATGTTCACTAGTGAACATCAAATATGAGGCAGGCACATACAGTGGTGAGCAACATGCACACACTCTCTTCATGGAGCATGCATTCAGTGACTTTAAGTGCTTTTTAAGATGCCAAGGGTTGTGCCAGCTTTAAAAATTAAGGTAAGAAGCTCTCCATCGTGCTTTTACTTTAAGGCACAAGAATTAATTCTTCAGGGGTTTTAAAAACTTACCCATAAGTCTGAGTAGGCTGGATGCCTTTTTATTTTGTGATACAGAACTGTGGCATCATTTTTTAGTCCTGTCTATAGTTACTAACCTAATTCAGTTTTCTACCTGTTTTATCTTTATTTTCCTTGAAAAGTGACTATTTCATTTTGGTATTAATATTTATTAGCACCGTGAAGTTGTATAAAGTACTTTCATAATTTTTTAAACCTCTCTTTTAAACTATCAACCTTATTAGTGGCAACATTCCCTTTCTTGTTACACTTCCATAACTCTATCAATTTTATTGGTATTGCCAAGAACCAGCTTATTATTAGATTATGAGAATATCCTACCAACTTGTAATTTTAACAATTTTCTTTTTAAAACTTGTTTTCTAATGTTTGTTATCCAACTTTAGCTCATCCTTCTAGGCGTAATATATGCCATCCCTTTCAAGAAGTCTTTCTTCTATCCTTCTCTAAACCTGTACATGTATCCCTTTGTACTTACACCATACTGTTTATATCTTTCCCGTTCCCCTGCTCCACACCCACCCTCAGGCTATTTTATTCCTTTATGAGATTGGCAGTTTAGCTCAGTACTTTGTGAGTTTTCACAGCAAGGTTCCATTTAATGCAACGAATATTTATCGAGCACCTATGCATCACACATTGTATTGGGCACTGTAATAGTGCTAAATGAAAGATGTAATTCTGGCCTTCAATTCTCTCTGCGTGAGAGACGAACAAATGAATATATTAAACATCCTTGAAGTGAGCTTCAAGAGACTTAGTTTGGTAGTGAAGATAACATCATGAGTCTAAGCAGCTTACAGCCCTGGAAAATAAAGGACCTAAGCGAACGAATTCTTTTGAAGGAGGAAGAGGGGAGCGAATGACCCCTTAGGTACAGCTTCACCGTAAATAGCCTAATATTCCAACCTGATAATAATACAAGTATAATCCATATCACCTGCCTCAGAATCACGGCGTTTGTAAGGGAAAAGAAATGCAGATTCACACCCACTAGAAAAGAATGAGGGAAAAGACCTTTTCAACTTGTGTTTAAAAAAAAACTCCCCAGGTACTTAAGCCATCCAAAATTTCAGAATACAATGGAGCCAAGTTTCGCAGACTGCTTTGTAAGCCACTCCCTCCTTTTAGCCGCAGGACAGCCTTTGGGGTGTCTGTTTCCTATCCTTCCCGCCCCTGGGACATTAGCCCACAGGCCACAGGCCTTCCAGCCCGAGGCTCAGCTCAGACACCCTCCGCGCCACGAGCACGGCGGACATTCAGACCCTCGCTTCGCAAAGCCTTCCGGGAAAAAGCAACAGGCCAATCTACACAGCGGGAGAGGCCGGTGTAGATCTCTTTGATTGACACGAAATTTGTCCAATGAAAGCAGAGGACGAGAGACGCTTCCGCCTCAATGGGCAGGACGTTAGCGAGTTCAACCAATCCCGCTCAGAAGTGTCTACCTTTTGGGAGGTCCTTGAGGCCGCCGAGGTCGTTGGCGTCTGTTGAACGGCTTGTGGAAGTCGTGCTGCCTTGTGTAGAGAGTTAAAAGTCGTTCTTGAGAGGAACGTCTCTGTCCGGAGAGAAAATGAGTTTAGCTCTGAGGTCGGTAATGAGGAGGTGGCAATGCTCTCCACACCCCGCAGCGGGCCCCAGGGCGGGTGTGTGGAAGGGAGGCAGCTTGGGCCGAGGCGAGGAAGGGAGTGCAGTTTGGGACGAAGGAAAGGAGCCTCAGGCATCCTTCCTGAGCCTGGACCCCTCACCTTGGGGGCCCTGGTGAGCTCCCTGCACTTCTGCTGAGGTGGTCATTTCTGTCAGGGCACTGGGCTTTAGACCGCCAGCAAACTGGACTGTTGCAGTCGCGGGGAGGGGGTGAAATATCGCGAGGTTTCTTCTCGCGTTGTTTCTGTGAGGAGCTGGGAAAGCAGGCCGTGCAGCGTCTTTCGTTCATTCCCCTTATTCCTTGTCCAGGGCTAGCACCTTAGCTGCCCTGATGGTAACGTACTTACCCGTAAACACGAAAGCCATTCCCCCTTCTCCTTGGGGCCCTGCTTTACGGTATAATCGGAGACCCTTTTTAGTGATTTTAGTAATCCCTTAGATTTCCTAAATTTCTTGTGTCTTTACTTTGAATTCAGTTCCAGCCTCTAACCTTCTGTTGCTTTCTCCCTCACCCTTTCTTGGCATTTTATCTTAAAAATACCAGTATAGTTACGCCACATTAAAAAGGTGCCGAGTTCTAATAAGGTAATCGTGGCAGCCTTGGAAGGGGTCAGTTGTTGGGTTGGGACTTGTCCCTTCAGAATCTGTGGTCTGACCCGGGGAATGTCCAAGCTTCTGTGAAGTCAGGTCTCTTGTGAAAGATCTTCTTGAGCGTTACCATACCTCTTTCGGTCACTTTCTAGCCATCTCTTTTTTATTTTTTGTAGATTGCAGACCACGAAACAACTTCAAATGCAGATAGATAACGTGTCCTAATAAAGTCAGCCAGGTTTTACATTTTTACAGTTTTATGTAATTCTTCTGTTTCAGAACTTGTTCTTATACAAGTGTTGCAATCCCATTTGAAAATTTTGAACACTTTGAGCGGCATCTTTTAAGGAAAACACTTCTGGCTTTTACAATGAATTCCTTTTTTTTTCTTTAAGTTTTTTTTCATAGTCTATGAGAAATTAAATCTAAATTTATATGTTACGTGAAATTCACAACACGGCTCTTTACATTTTTATATAGAATCTACACAAATATTTACTTTTTTGATGTTTAATATTTCTGGTATGTTTAAACTCATTATTTTGGCTGATTTGTTAATATCAATGGAAGAAATTACAAGTGCCAAAATGTTAAAAATGTGTAAACTAAAAACATTTTAAATCCACAATGCCAAAATACTTTGTAAACTAATTGATGAATTAGATGTTTTATGTAGTAATCTTGATAATTATAAGCACTATAAAAGTAAACCTAGTATACAGTGATCATCAGTTGTGAATTTTTTTTTAATAGTCTTTATTGTAGACTGATGGGAATAATAAGTATGAGTACTTTGTTTTTTTGTTGGGGTTTCTGATACCAAAGTAATGTTTCCTATTCACAGTTTTTGTTTCTTTCACAGTAATATTAATGGGAATAAATACCAAGCTAGGAGGAAGGAAAAGTTAGGTCTTCATTTTTTAAAATAATATGGAACACTTTTCAGTTTTAGGTAGTGCAGATTTATAGCAGCTTAGACTACGGAATGAGCAGGGCTTTGGCTCATGTAATGAAAATTTCTTTATATTTTTACAAAATAACTCCTGTTTAGAAATTAGAAAATTATTAATTGGCTAATTTTGTTTATTGCATTTTTGGAATCTTAATTGAATTATTTAGAGACATAGGAGAATAGGATTAAAGTGGACTAAATAGAATTTTTTCATTTCATAGAAATGAGCTTGTAGTAGACAAAACAAAGAGAAAAAAAAGAAGAGAACTCTCTGAAGAACAGAAACAAGAAATTAAAGATGCTTTTGAACTATTTGACACAGACAAAGATGCAGCAATAGATTATCATGAATTAAAGGTAATATATTTTAAAGTATCTTTTTCTGTTAAAATGATTTGCGTTTTTGACAGGTGATTGAAAATATATTTTAAATAACTATCTTAACTAAACTCGTTTTGGAAATATTAATCCATTTTAAACATTTGCCATTAACTGCTATGATAAAATTGAATAGTATTCCTAACATTCACATGGTACATTGAATAGTATTTTAAATGTAAAAATACATTCCTATGGAGGGACTTTTTTTTCATTTACATAATTAAAAAACTTCAAACTGTAGGATTTAAACAGTTCTTAATATATTCCACTTCCCACTTTGGGGGTGTGTGTGTGTGTCATCCACTTTTCAGATTGAGGGAATGTTACTTGTTTTTTAATTTGAACGTGTTAGTGACACAGTCTCAACCTACTTTCTCTGGTGCAAACAACATAGGTGATGTCTGATGTTGACACAATGCTAATGGGGAAAAATGTCAAATTTTAAGTTCTAGAATTATTTATAAAGATACAAGGGGAAATTGGTGTTTAAGGTACTATGGATCTTAAACTAAGCACAGTGAGAAAGGTAGCATTTTTGTAACTCTTTAGGTCTCTTTTCCCACTGTTTCTTTTAGTTACCTAGCTTCAATTAACTCTTCCTTTATGTCTTTCCATTTTTTGCCATTGTTATTATCTTGGTTTGGAATGGGATCTTATTTCATATCTGGAACTTTCTAAATGATTTCTCCATTTCCTGTACACTACCATTAGATTCATCTTTCTAAAATTTTTTCATCATATTGTTTATTGCTCAGAAACCTGTAGTGGCTCCTAATTGTCCACTGCATAAAGTTTGGATTTTTTTTTTTCAATTTTTACTGAATGCCCTCCACTTTTATTACCAACTACTTTTCTCATTTGCTAATTGCTTGCTTCCACCTGATCTTTTCCCATTCAGGTAAGGTAAGCTGCTCTGTTCACTGTCTTAAAGCATATTCTTTATTTCGGTGTGTGTTTTAATACCAGTCATTCTTTTCTAAATACCCTTCTACTTCACTTCATCCATACCTGATCTGAGGAACAACTTGAATCTCTCCAAGTAAGACTCCTTTTAACCAGTAACATGTCTCTTCTCCCTTGTTACGAGTAACTAGATTTCTTCTTTCTCTCAAGTCAGGGTCTTGGACTATTTATTTGATAACTAATTACATATAGTCTGATGAAAATTCTTATATTATCTCATCTGTTGCATAACTTCTTAATATTTAAGCTATGCTTTTTTTCCATTTTGGTTGTTAATCTTTTGAGAACAAGTAACCTGTTAAAATTGTGCACTAAAGTCAGTACAGTGTGTATTCTGTAAGCACTCATTGATTAATTTGTTGTATAAAAAGGTTATATAAATGAAAATTGACATTTAATTTCAGTATTGAAGAAAAACTATCACTGTTATTTTAGAGTATAAAACATGAAAACAAATGTGTTTATTGATGTATTGTCATCTCTTAAGTAGTAAAAACTTATTTAAGAATTAGAAATCACTTTTGTAAAGAGTGCTTTATAATTTGCTTTTCCCTTTTAATCCAAAAGGTGGCAATGAGAGCCTTGGGGTTTGATGTAAAAAAAGCTGATGTACTGAAGATTCTTAAAGACTATGACAGAGAAGCCACAGGGAAAATCACCTTTGAAGATTTTAATGAAGTTGGTGTGTATTTTTAATAGTCTTTGTGATCAGAAGTTGTTAGGAAATAATCTAGTTGCTATCAGTATGTTTAAAATTCTCTGGGTTATGGAATTTTTTTATTGGACATTGCTATATAATGTGGATCTTATTTGGCATCTTTTGGGGTACTTTTTTTTTTTTTTGCCAATTTTCAAGGAAAAAAATAAGACCTATACCTTCACTGTATATGGGATTAATCATTTTGTCTTTTGTTTTAATCTGAAGATTTTAACCAAAGACCTGTTGTGCATTTCTTATGGAAAGATGTCTTTCCAAGTAGTTTGTGCTCATAGTATGTGATAAAACTAAAAGAGTGATCAAAAAATTATACTCTCACAGTAAAAGATAAAATTGACTATTTTTTTTGTTTGTTTGGAAAATATTTCCTAAGACTATTCTATTGTGTGATTTTTATTGGCAAACTGAGAGAAGAGGAAACTGGTAGCAGTTGTTATCTCTGGCTGTAGATGAAGTGCATGTCTTCAGGTTGACAGAGCTTATGAAGGGCTACATACTCTGGATGACCTTAATCTCAGTGAAAAAAGCCATCTCTTTAAAATTGTGGGTAGGGAGAAGATTGTAGTAAGGGAGGCAGTTGGCAGATTGGGAGCAGGAGAAGACATTTAGAACAACCAACTGGGTCATAATATAAGCACATTATGTAGTTTTTAGATATTTAAAAAAATCTAGGAAAAATTCAGTTGTACACAGACACACACACACACAAACCCCTTCTTTTAATTCTTCATCAAGAAAAATATGAGAAACAAAAAGAAATGGCAATTAGTACATATGGAAAAAATTGACTCATATCATTAGTAGTTTTTTTTAATCTGAAAATTCAAACCAAAGGCAAAGAAGAAGGGAATTAGAGAATAAATCTAAAAGAGAAAAAAAAAAAAGCACAGCATAGAAGATCCCTAACTTAATGAACTGATAGATGATTATTTAAAGAGGCAGCTTGTCCATTTTGGGAGCATATTCTTTTTTTTCCTTTAATTTGTAGAATTACTTACTTGAGAGGGAGAGCGCCATCTTTATTCTCCCAGTGTTGAAGCTCTTCTGGGTTTATGATCTTAGTCCAAGTTTCAACTTAGATTGTTTATTTATAGAAACAATGTTTTAGGATACAATGGAAATGATACTACTAGGAGAGAGCTATAACACAAGTACATTTGGTATAATGTAGTGATTTAACATGGACATTTTAGAACCAGATTGCCTGGGTTCAGATCTTGGTTTTGCCACTTACTGGCTGTGTAACTTGGTCATTTTACTTCTCTGTGCCTCATTTTCAACTGTAAAATAGGGATAATTGCACTATCTCATAGTGTTATTATGAGGAATAAATAAGTTAAAAATATGTACAGTGCTTAGAAAAGGGCCTAGTATATAGTAAGTCCTATTAACTATTTTTTTTTTTTTTATTCTTACTTTAAAAATTAGTCTTTGTTTCAGTTCCTGGAAAAATCATGTATGTGTCACTAGAACATAAAAAATATTCTACGCTATGTATTTATATTTTTCTAATTACCTTTTTCCATAGTTGAAGGCTATTTTAAGCACTGTATAATTGTCACATAATTTTACGAAGCACATTATTTCATCTTAAATGAATATAGTTTAAAAATTTTAATTTTATTAGCTGTTGAGCCAGAGTCCCATGCCAACTCTACCTTTTCCTGACCCTCCATCTCTTCTATGTTATTAATAGAACAGAAATACTGAGTTCCTTCTAGAATAAATGGCATAAGTACACCTCAGTTTGACTTTCAAAGATCAATCTTTTGACAGGCTCAGCATATATTTTAGCTATCCTAAGGCAACCTATTCAGAATACCAGCTGTCAAATAAAAAATTATTACTGTTTGCGAATCAAATAGTCAAGAACTATGTATTCTCCCCATTTTTGGATTTTTTTTGAATAACTGACCACAGATGAATATATGTTTTATACTTTGGGACAAATAACTAAATCAGAACATTTGATTCTTAGTTGTTATGTATCATCTATTACTCTCTCAGGATATTGTTCCACAGATATTTACAAGTATTTCTAGGTAAAGTCTGTCACTTTAGATTCTTCCCAATGCTAGTAAAAAGCATTATAATATATTTAATGTAAGTTTAGAATTTAGACAGCCTGAGGCTAGTGAGTAATAGATATTTTAGGAATTGCTGCTTTAAAGTAAGACCAAGATCAGTCAGATATTTATACCCATCTATTTTTGGCATGTACTACTTATTATTTCATTGGCTATTTAAATAGAATATTACTGTTTTTTGTTTTGCTTATTTAGCAAACATGGGCTTAATTTTTAGATATTACGTACTGTGCTGGGATGAGGGAGAGGAATTAATGAAAAGCTATTGAGAGATTGTTTTTTCAAGGAGTTTATAATTTAAATGTAGATGACAACAAGCTGTGGTGCTGTATGGTAAATTGTAATTTTGTGTAGGGCAGGCGTTGGCAAACTGCAGCCCTTGGGCCAAATTCAGCTGTTGCCTCTGTGTTGCCACATCCATTCTTTTATGTGGCTTTTATGCTACCAGGGCAGAGCGAATAGTTTAGACGGAGACCTTATGTGTCCCACTCCCCCCAAAAAGCCTAAAATATTTACTATCTGGCCTTTGACAAGAAAAATTTGTCAATTATTGATATAGAGCAATTGAAGGAGACTTTGCAGAGGGGATTTTTAATCTAGGCCTTTGGGAATAGGAATAGATTTTTATCCCAAGGAGAAAATTATAGGTGTAGAGAAAGGCATTCCAAACAGAAAACAGTAACAACAAAGAGTGATAGCAGAAGTGTAGCGTGTTTGGAAAACTTCAGGTAGTCCCCTGCTCTAAAGGATATGGAAATGACTAGAAAGGTAGAATTGGGCTGGATAGATAGGTCTAATAGTCTTGCATAACATAGTTTGGACTTTAGTCAGCAGAAGGTCATTGTCAATTTTTAAAGAAGACGCTTTAGAAAGGTAGCTCTGTTCAGAGTATTATAGATGGGTGGGAGGGAAGAGAGACCTCAGGCAGAAGATGCAGTTGGCCCTCTCTATCCTTGGGTTCCGTATCATCCATTCAACCAACTGTGGATTGAAACTGTTGGGGGGGGTGGAATTTCAGAAATTTCCAAAAAAGCAAAACTTGAATTTGCTCAATGCCTGGCAACTATTTACATAGCATTTACATTGTATTTACAACTTTTTATATAGCATTTCCATTGTATTAGATATTATAAGTAATGTAGAGATGATTTAAAGTATACAGGAGGATGTGCATAGATTATATGCAAATACTCTCTCAGATTTTGGTATCTGAGGGGAGTCCTAGGACCAGTCCACCATAGATACCGTCGATACTGAAGGACAACTGTAATAAACTTTTTATGCTGAGGGTGGTGAAAGTGAAGAGAAGGGATACATTTATTAAGAGTGAAAAAAGTAGTATCCTCATACCATAGGATCTAATCATTGATTGGGTTTAAAGTTTTAATGTGATTTTTTAAATTTGCTTTTTTAAAGCAGTCTTAAGTGATTTTCATCATGTATAAGGTCTAACTATTTTGAGTCAGTACATTTCTGATAGTATAATTCAATCATTTGAAAATAGAATTTAGTGGTCAGAATTGTGAAATAGATTGAACCCACCTTTACAGCCTGAGCGTCAGTTGATTTATTTTCATCAAAAAAATGCATTTTTTTAATAATTAAAGTCTATTTTGTAGAATAGCAATAGAACATGAAGACATGCAGGAGAGTCACCAAAAAGTTGTAACGTTTTAGCTGTCCTGAATGATGGGTATTTATATTCCCAAGAAAAAGTGAATTCTAAGGCAAACTATTGATAAAAGATTATATAGACACAGAAATCTAAAGTAACTAACACAATTAAAGCACCAGTGGGGTAAGAATTTATACATCTTGGAGCCCCATCTGTTCCCCAGATCACCCTGTTGCTTCTTTAAGTACATTAATATTTTCAGCAAGCTGCTTTTTTGGTTCACCTGTCATGTAAATTATTTAATTGGTGAAGAAAAATTTTTTAACACTTTTTTTTCCTTGTCCTGCTTTTTTGTTGGGACTAAATTCAAAACAAGTTGAGTATGTGCCATAGAGTTAAGTGTGGTATTTTATTTTGGTGTTATGGCTGTATATATGCCAGCTCCTTTTGACTGAATATTTATGAGCTTTGGTGATTTGCATACTTATAGTAATATACTTCAGCTAGTTACTTGGAAGACTTTTTGGATAAAATTAATGGATAAAAGAAAACTATTGAATATATGTGTAGATGATTTAACGTAAGCTTGAATAGGTGCTTACTCTAAAGCTTATTCAACCAAGTATGATGAAATAGCAGCAAAACAACAATTTGAAGGGGCTTGAATTATATTTTTACTTCCGGGTGTATTAAACATTCCAGTACTCTCCATCTACAAGTATTTGCAAGTTTTTAATGATTCTATAAACCTCAATAGGACCGAGTTGTTTTAGTGGTACATAACATAAAAGGTCATAAATACATTTTGTTGTAGTGGTAGACTAGCATGTAAAATTACTTCAGAGATGTTTACTTCAGTATTTTAAGAATTTTATCTAGTAACTTAAAAAGTTTTATACTACAGATTTAAAATTTTTTCTTATTGTGGGTATTGATTAAAAATTGTAATATTAAAATATTGTTTAAATTTACTGTTATTATATATTTTTACATTTAGTATGTTAAAATATATTATTACTATTGAAGTCTGAAATTACTGACATTTAATTTTAATATAGCTGTCTGAGAGTTATTATCTTGCTGAACAAAATGGATTTGACTTTAGAGAGATCTCCTTTCCAGACCTTTTTTTTTTTCCTTTGCTGCAATGAGATTCAGTCCTTTTGATAACTGCTTTTGGGAAACCAAGAGGTTCTTCTAATCATGAAGATACCTGTGGAATTTTCATCTCTGAGATTGTGTCTGTATCAATGATGGCAGGGCATTTTATTGATTTGTCAGGGGTTTTTTGTTTGTTTTTAAGTTGGATTAAATTAGAGGAATAATCAGTATTACTATTAAGTTCAGCCAGCAAATAAATAGCTTTTATCTAGTTGGTTTCAATTGTTTTGTTGGTATATCATCTCTACAACTAGGTTACAAACTCCTAGACTTTGAGCTTGATGTCAGTGGAGGCTAGTACAATTCTTGATAATAGGCCTTAAATATATGGTATAAATACAGTTTTTAATAATTTTGTTGTGTGATATAAGTAGTTATGTTTACCTTTATAATAGGATAAATTGTTGATAATATAAAGGCTAAATTTCAAAATAAGGATTTTGTTTTTCTAATTTTAGGTTTATCTTTGGGTTTGGGGGCTCTTGATTTGGCATTTTTATTGTTAAACTAAGTGTTGATAGATTCACAGCTTTAATTCCCATCTATTATAGATCAGTACCTTTGTGACTATAAAGGTTTACTTTTCATCTTTTTTGAACTACAGTGACAGACTGGATATTGGAGAGAGATCCACATGAAGAAATATTGAAGGCATTCAAACTATTTGATGATGATGACTCAGGTAAAATAAGCCTGAGGAATTTGCGACGTGTTGCCAGAGAATTGGGTGAAAACATGAGTGATGAAGAACTTCGGGCTATGATAGAAGAATTTGATAAAGATGGTGATGGAGAAAGTAAGTTTTAAGTAAAACATATACTTGAAATATTCCTAATGTACACATAGAGTAAATTGTTCTAAAACCAAATGATTTTAAAGACCCTTTGCAAACTATCTCTATTTAGTGTAAGTGTTGTTCATTGTGTAATGGACTTTTTCTGTAAATATTACACATATTCAGTTTAGAATAAAGAGACCTTTAAAACCACAACTGTACAGATTGTAATAAGAGGTTCCACACTTCAAAAAAGTACTTTTCTTTGAGGATGAAATATCTTCCAAATTTCAGCCACTCAGTAAAATTTCAACCTTTAATGCCTTCCTCAACCTACATGCACATCTAAACTATTACTAAGTCCTATTGAGTCTACTGTTCAAATATTTTGAATCTGTTTTATTCGTTTACTGCTGCTGTCCTACTTTAGGCCCTAATTTCTTTATCAGAATGTCATTATAGCCTCCTTCATTATTTCCTTGAATGCCTGCTGAATACAGTGTCCTGTGTGCTGACTGGTGCTACCCAATAAAAAAACTGATGTTGTCCCTGCTGTCACTGACTTTACAGTCTCTTGAAGCCTCCTAATTGTCTTCCATGCCTGTAAGCTTCTGCTCTCTTTCTAATTCATTCTAATAGCATTCTTTTTCTAAAATACAGGTTTAGTGATGTCATTTTCCAGTTCAAACACTTAGAATGATTCTTTACTGCCTACAGAGTAAAGTCCAAAGCCTTCTATGATCTGTCCTACCATAAGTATCTAGTTTTATTTTCTACTGTGTTCTTTGACTTTCTACTTTTTAACCCTCTCTTCTCCCATATAGTATACACACTCTGACAAAATGTACTCTATCCCGTCTTTTCTATGGTGTGCCTTTCATCATGCTATTCTTTAATCTTAGAATCCTAATTGTCAATTTCTATCCACTAAAATGTTAGTCGTTCTCTCAAGATTCATTTTAAATTGAATCTTTTTTCAAAAGCCTCCCTCAATGGTCTCTGTTTTTAAGTTATGAGATTTCCATTGAGGACCCATAGCATTTAGAGGAACAAACTATTTTGACACTTTTATACACTGCCTTCTGTAAGTTATATGCATGTTGTCTCTTCAATTATATTGTGATTCCCTAAAGAGCAATATGGAATCATATAGTGTGAAAGGCCTGAGGCTTTGGAATTACACAGACCTGGATTTGAATTGAATTTTTACTACTTACTTAGTTGCTCTGTAATTTTGTGCAAGTTTTAAAATGTTTTCTGAGTCAGTTTCCCTGTTTATAAAACTGAGAATGGTAATATCTTCCAAGGTGGTTGTGAGTGTTAAATGAAGATATTTGAAGGTACCTGGCATTAAATGTAAGATTGTTTTCCTTTTTTTTCCATCTTTATATTCCCCTGCATTTTCTTGAACATGATGAGTACTCTGCTGTTTGTTGACTTAAGCTCTGAGCAGGAGTTTGTGTTACAGTAGATATATGTTGTTACAGTACTAACCATACATTATGCATAAATAGATATATATATTACCTTGAAAATACTGGCATGCTTTAATAAGGAGATAAGATGGTGGCAAACTAGTTATCACTCAGGTTTGTAGATTTTTGATTATAACTGTGCATTACTGTGCTATCTCATATTTATGTAACTATTAGTTGAGCTTTATACAGCTTTTCTATTTTTAGTACTAGCTCTTTGAAGTGGTATCAAAATAGTTATATTTTAAAACAGATGATCAAAACTTGAGAAAATTTAAATGATTTCTTAAGCTGTCACTCTAATGTTTGGACTTAACATCTACTTCCTTCATATTTAAAAAATTTTGTGTCTTCCTTAGCTGTTGATTATTACTCTAAATTAGCTTTAAAGGAATTCCTTTATGCAAAAGTGTCTCTTCAGTGGTAGAGTGAATTTTGATATGACTATTTCATAAATCTTTAATAACAGCTACTATGTATGTCAAAAGATCAGAGTTATAAATGGTTCCTTTTTCCTATACTAGGCACATGCAAGTTAGATTTTAGTTAATAGCTTCATTTAACATTAGAAGAAAATATCAATTAGGAAGATACCTCTTAAATTCAAACTTGATGTGAAGCTTTCCTTAGAAAATGTGTCCATTTCTTGCATCCCTTGTTAGACTGCTCTGCCTCCTGCTTTTGAATCTGAGTTCACACCTGTGCGCCATTGCTGGAAGATTTATATTAGTGCATCCTTAAAACATTTCTTCTGTCCTCACTGCTTGCATTAGTCCACTTTAAGTCACTGTACAACTGTTGCTTGGGCATCCTATTGCCATTTATTCAAATGATTAACAGGCAAATAACATTTTTTTCCTTTTTTCCAAGTCGTTAATTGCAAATAAAATACACCTAACACATAATCTTTTATTAAGATTTGTCCTTTTTGCTGGGGGAGGTGAGTGGTCTTATCATATTAAAATAGTCTAACTGGGTAGTTTCCAATCTGGGATGTGGGTCTTTAGGAGTGGTGGCCTTCTGAGATATTGCACAGGGTCTGGGATTTCACATATGCATCAAATATGGTCTGTAGACCATATGAATAATAGTATTGCACATGCATACATATACTGGTATTTTTCAGTTATATCTCTAAATGCTATTGTGATTGATTAATATACTTATTTTGCAGAATTTATAGTAGCAATTTGACATTATCTACTTCTCAAACAAGACATACTAAGGATAGCTATTACTGTGGCAAGTCCAGAAAATTATTGTTGAAAGGCATCTTCATATTCAAAAACAATGAGAACTACAACTTTAGTCTGTTTAGTGTGGCTTTGGAATACTACCTTAACTTATATTGAGTCTCTGCAGCTATCTGAAAATCTGCCCATTTTTGAAAAAGTAGGAAGTTAGATTTTATCATTATTTATTAATCTGATCACTTAATCTGGATTTCTTTTTGGCTACAGGCAGAGGTTTGCTTAGATATAACCTGTGCTCTTTGTGTATGTTAAACTGGCAAAGATCATAATACTTTGCTACTTTTTTTTTTGTGGACTTTAGTAATTGGTCTGTCTTAATGAAATTTCACAGTGTTCAGTATTTATGAGCAATGAAAATATTTTTTGTTGTATATATAAAATAAACATGGTGAATGAGGAATTAAAGGAAAAGAAGACATAATATGAAACATAAATAAAGCTGTGGAAATGATATAGAAAGAATCCCTCTCAAGATATATAAAGTAAAACACAGTAAATCTTTTTGGAAAAATAGAAGCAACATTTAAAAAGCCAAAGTAAATCATTTTCTAAATAATTACGATGAGTGCTAACATTTATTTAGTAGTTAGTGTATTTTAGATTCTGTGCTTAACATCTTAGATTGTGGATTATGTCACTTAATTTTCATGATAGCTTTTTTGAAGTAAACACATACGATAGATGCATGAATACATGAGGAAACTTAAGCTCTGAGATACTAATAACCTGCCCAACGTTATATCACAAAGCTAATACATGGCAGAGCCAGAACTTAAACTCATAAATCCATAATGACAAAGAATGTACTTTTAACCATAACACTGTATTGATTTTTGTGCTGTAAAGTGTTAATTACATTTATATGTTTATGGAGTATTAAAAATTGCATACTGTTATAGGAAGCAGCATATCAGTAAAATATTCAACTGGCACTTCAGGTGTTAAAATCTGTTTTTTCCGCTCTGAAGCCAGATGATCTCTAAGGTACTTAATCTACTTAATTTCTCTAAAATTCTTCATTTTCATGACATATAATAGGATTCACCATATGAAATGTTTGACTTATGAAAATTTTGTTTAAAAAGGCAGTGTAGAAAAAAAATGAAGTGCCGTATTTGTTTGATTCAGTAACTATTTTATCAAATGCTTATTTTAAGATAGGCATTGTGTTAGGTTTATTAGATATAAGAACTTGATATAAGATATGATTGCTAGAGAAGGATATAAAACCAAACCTACAAAGGCATCGCAAATTCTCCTAATTGTCTTAAAGGCTCGCTAGTAATAATGGAGCTGGTTTGATTTCCTTAGCCACTTTCTTCCCTTCAGCTTTTTAGTTCACTGTTTTGGACTTAAGTATTCTGTTTTTAGGTATGCAATTATGGAATACTTTAAAATACTTTTGAAATGCTACAGTACTTTAAAGTACTTATACATAAATAATATAAAAATTGTTTGTGGTTTTAGAGCTATGTGAATGTGAAGCTTAATTTGAAATTATAACATTGTAATTTTACAAATTGAGAGAAAAGTTTTTTATCTTTAACAAAAGTACTTTTCAGATTTTGAATATTTTAATCATGGCTTTGTTATGTTGTTAAAATGATTTATAGTCAAATAATTCTAAGGCTGCTTTCCTTATGTTGTTTTCCTTAAAAGTGTACTTTTGTTTCCTGTTTTGGTCTAGATGCCTCACTTTAGATTGACTAAATCAGGGGTTCTTAAATGAAGGTACATATTGGTGAAATTGTTTAAAATTTTTATGTATTTTGATTTCTTTTTTAACTAAGGAGAGAGGGGTCATAGCTTTCATAAGATATTGAAACAGATTCACTTAATTGCAAAGGTTAAAGATCAGTACTACAATTTATAAAATCATTTAAAGTATTTGGAGTATTACAGGTTTTATGTTCTGTTCTCTGTCTGTCGTAGTGTCTTGTAGGCTTTTAATATTGAATGCGTGGATTCATGGTACTTAATCAGCTTCTGGACAGTTCATTCTTCTTAACTCCATAGAGCTTATGTTTGCTTTTTGCACTATATTTTTCTTTAACTATGTTTCTGATGGTGTTCTACCTTAGCTTTCTTTCCACCTCCTATCTAACCAAATCCTGTATTTTTATTTTTAGAGCCCAAATCAGGATTTATTTTTACCTAAATTTTTCTCATCAGTGATAATTTTTCCCCATTATGATGGACTTTTTTTCTTCAACACTGATACCTGGTTTTTGTTTTAATAATAGGCCATGTTTTGTGTTATACAGCATTTGTTCTCTGTCTCAGGTGTAAAACATGACTAACATAATGATTAAAACTGGTTTTCTATATGGTTTCTGGAACCAGCGTACTTTTTTGTTATGTACATATTTTATCTTGTCATTTTTTAATTGGTTAATTTTTTCTAACTTTTAAATTATGACTCTTGTCAAACATAGAGGAAAAAATGTTAGACTAGTACAGTGAACACCTTTATACCTTCTACCTAGATTCAGTAATTAACATTTTACTTTATCTATATTTGCTTTATCTATAGTGTGTATTTTTTTCTGAATCATTTGAAAAATATATCATGAACTTGACCCCCCTAATATTTTAGCATGCATCTAGTAAGAATAAGGATAGTATCTTTCAAAACTATCATGCCATTGTTACTTCTAAGAAAATTAATAATTGTATAATATCACCCAATATCTTCTTCACTTCAATTTCAGGTATTCTAGAATAGGAACCCTCATATCTGTTCTGATATATTACACAACTTCTAGTATGGTGTGGTGTTCACCAAGGCACTTAAAAATGTTTGATTCAATGGAGTGTTTTCATTTATCATTAGGGTATTTAAGAGTTAGAAACAGCAGATCATGTCGTAGTTCAGTATTTTCAGTTGAAGAAATTGAGATGCAGAACTGTTCTGTCAGCGCTATGACTAGAATTTAGGTGTCTTTTTTCTCATTGTAGTATTCTTATTATCAAAATTATCATTCATAATTTGTTTCTTGTTAAGATATGTGTTAAGTCTTGGGGCCCATGAATTCACCTATTTTACAAAGTTGAAGCATTCTTTTCTGAACATTTCTCTTGATAATTCGTACGTATGTTGTTTTTTAAAGATTGTGTTTAATGAGATCACCTATTTATTTCTAGGTTGCTTTCTTAAATATACTTTATATGTTGGAGGTTCTTACTGAATTTTATTTATAGTTTTGGTAAAATAACTACTAGTCTCTCTGTTTATTTCCTGCATTTCTGTCTTGTTTTATGGTTGCATTATTACCTTGGAAATTAAAATTAAATCTGTATCTTTTAAAATTATTGTTTTTCTGGTTACTTTTGAGGTATGGTGACCTGGTTTCAACTAGTTTTTCTTTAAAATAGGCTTTTAAAAACTTTTAAAATGAGTTTTTTGTACTCATAAATATATGAGTACAAAAAACAACAATTAGACTTTTTTCTAATTCCAGTATATTTCATCCTTTAGAATTCTAATTTACATGCAGTCATATATTTAAGCTTACTTATTAAGGAAGGGTTTGCTAAATGAACTAGTAATACAAAGATTATAAAGAGAATTTAACCGTCTAAGAAATTAAACATTTCAAGTTTTTAAAACTATTAAGTGTGAATAAATATTATGATTATGATGGATTTGTTTGTAATTTATATACTATTGTGTCTTTTTGCTAGTTAATATTATAGAATACTAATTTATATTGTTTATCACATTTTATGTATATTTGTATCTATTAAGTTCAATTTAATTAACATATTCAATTTCCTAACAAAGAAGTAAAAGTAAAAAGCTATGTCTTGGTTTATTAAGAATTTTGTATAATATAAAATTTACAGGTACTTAGTGTAAAATAATAATATTGTTCTCTGAAGAAAAATTGTATTTCTGACTTACATTTTCTTTCTTACCACAGTAAATCAAGAGGAATTCATTGCTATTATGACTGGTGACATTTAAAGAATTACAAGGATAAACACTAAGAATGTTGCAGTTATCATCTTATATTCTATTTTTGTGCCTGGAGCTATGTTAAAAAAAAACCCAACTTAGTTCTTTTTTCCAGAAGGACCAAAAATAAGCATCTCACGTTCATATTTTACTACTGTCAAGTTCCTTTGTATGAACAGTATTGTTAGTACTCTAATAGTTTAGCTATGTGTTTATAATATAGCTTTTATAGATACAAAGTTTGAAAAATTAAATCATGTGATACACATTTTTTTGAAGGTTCTTTTTTCAGCATTGGTAGTCACTTTTGTGTTTGTGCACATGTTTTTCAGACTTTCATTAATAAAATGTTTATTTTATTAGTATTTTAAAATTTTGTTTTATTTGTATTCCAAATGTTTGTTAACCCTCAATAGTATCTATGTTAAATCTTTTCTCTTTACACTACTGGTTTCAGAAACAAAAATTGAAATACAAATGGCAATAGAGTAGCACATTTTTCCATTACAAGTTTGTCATTTGATGTTTCAGTACAAAATGATAACTTAATATAGGCATAATTCCTTTTTTAAAAGTCATGTATTTCAGTTTTGAGGGAAAAGGTATTGTGCATATAGACTCACATCCTCATGTATTATGTTCTATAGCACTTTTAGTGTCTTAGTGTAAGTTATGACAATTAAATCTGAATATTACCTTCTTAAACTAATTGAATACAGTTTGAATCATCTAACTTCTTGACAAAGTGAAAGATTTAAATCTTGGAATTTTGATCTGTTAAGATAATTATCACTCAATTAAATGTCACAGTGATGAAGATAGAAAACTGTAAACCACAGAAATCATTTATGGCTCTCTTTTACCTATATAAAGGAACATTCTATGATTCACCAGGGAACAGTGGAGACAGATTTTCCAGGTTTTGGTGAGTTCTTCCTTATAGAAATATATACTGGGGGGAAACATGTGGTTATGGGACATACGTCATAGGGAAATGGTACCTATGTTCATCCTTCACTAATAATCCTGTTCCTGGTGGTGTGGGTTCTCCAGGAAGAAAGTTCAGTTGTCTGTTTTGGTAGTCTTTCTTTAGGTTTCTTGTTTTTAATCTAAAGTACAGTAATAATTTGAGGCACTTTAAATGTTATGAGCCTCCTAGAATATTACAGAAAGAGTTATCCACTAGAAATTTAACAAAAAAATCAGTGGAAAATAGTATAACTGGTCACATTGCAAACAGTTATCTATAAAGCAAGTTAATTGTTCACCATATTAAAATTTATTTTTGAATATGAAATCAGCATTCACAGTAGTAACAATATCTGGGGCAATAAATGGACTTCGAAATTAAAAAAAATGTTATCACCCTTACTGATAACTTGCTTTCTACATCTCAATCACAAAATATGTTAATTTCCAGGAAATTGAAGAATAAAGAAAATGAGGAATGAAACATAAAAGTAAATTCAGCCTTACTGGTCTTCTACCACTTTATTGAAATAAATAACCCAAGCTCCTTTTTGTCATTTGCAGAGATAACTTCTTTATTCTTAATATAAATATTTACTCCTTGGGATGACAGCAATTTTGTTTTTTCAGACTGTGTGTTGAGGGAATAGTGCTCACCTCAGTTCTTATGTTTGTGGAAGCTTTCTCCTACAGAAGGGTATGAATTATTCTCAAGTTTTTTCCAGTGTTAATCAGTAATTGTATAGTAAAAAGGCTGATAAAATGGCTAGTAGAGGTGACAATAGAAGAAAGGAGTGAATTTGCTGTAAAAAAGAGGGAAGTGGAGGTGGGTTTTAGCCATTTATCATTATAGTTATACTTATTATGCAATGGCATTTCATGATATAAGAAAATAACTTTCTTACTAAACTTAGCTAGTGCATTTGCTGTTCTGGCATCCTGGTAAGCATTCATAGTTTGGGATTTGTCAGCTAAGATCTTTTCTTGTATATATAAGTTAATAAAGCCTACTTTCTAAAGAAGTTATGTGCCTATTAGCAGCTCTTGGATTAGGGTCTGGTGGCAAGGTAGTTGGGATAGGAAGGAAATAATATATTTATTACGTACTTAATATATGGCATAGATACTGTGCTAGGCTTGTTTAATCCTTTATTGCGGGAAATTCGTACAGCATTTCTAATGGAAGACTTTCAAATTTAGTTGATGTGTCAGTGTTAGCAAACACCATGATGAGTAGACTATCCAGTGGAGTCGCTGGTTGTCCCAACTCCCCAAGCCATCTTGGTGCTAATCTCTGGAAGTAAGTTCTCTTGGGAATTACTAGTGATGTGTTTTTTAAAAAGGTGATTTATAATATTCTGAAGACCAATATAAATAGGCCAAATGATGTCAAAAATCACTTAAAATATGTAATTAAATTTAAATGACATACGTAATATATAAGGACATTATATAAAGTAAATGCACAAATTCCCTTTTTTTTTTAAAAAAAAAACTCTCAATCCCATTTCCATTCCTCTGAATAGTATCAATTTCAGTTAGACTTTAGACAGGAGGAAGAGCACAACTGGATATTTTAACAGTGTGTAATATAGGGAATAGATTAAATTGGTACTGAAGAACGATAAAATCAGAAAGAACACCAAGATAGCTGAGAGAACAGAGGGTAGAGGTTGTGATTACTAAAACTAGAAGCTTGGAGGAGAGGTCCTGTAGAGCAGGGACTTGGACAGGGGTGCTGGAGGAGAGGGGAACTTTAAGGTGGTGCTAGTATTGTTGGGGAATGATGAGGCTGCTTTGGGTAATCTGGAGAAAACGATGGCGAGTAGAAATAAGTGCTGCTCCTGGAATGAGTAACTGTTGCTCTGGGGATGTTGGTAGGAACTGCCAGCAAATAGGAAACTGCAAGATCTTTCCCCCTTCTGCCTTCCTGTTGCATTCTTCTAGTCCACCTTTTAGTGGAGCCTAACAAAAATTCAGCTGGCAAAGGGAAAATGTAATTTACACAGTCCCAACCCCAGTATTACACATTTTTGTATAGAGTAGTGGTTTGGAGCTGCGGGGGAAAAAAGTTTAATAACCAACACATAATTTTGTTGTGCCTTGTTCCAGGCACACATAGGTATTTACATACATTATATATATTTATCCTTAATAACCTTGGGTAGATACTGTTGGATTGTCTTTATTTTGCACACAAGAACACCAAAGCTTAGAGGGCTTAAGTAACTTGTTCAAGGTAATAGGAACTGAAACTGGAATTTGATCCTAAGTTTTGACTCCAGAGCCCACTCATAGCCACTGGATTGTATTGTTTCCTTACAGTGACTTTTGTAGACCATCTCAGGGTGGAAAGAATCAGACTTTTAAAACTACAAAACTGAGAGATAGAATCTGGAATTCAGAAGCTCAGCAGCAAAAACATTAAACATTTATGTTTAATCTAGCATGACATTCATTGCAGTATGTCTTACTCCATGTGAGTTAGCATTTAATGCCAGACCTTTTGAAGCTCATAATCTTAGATAGACTATGTTTTTATAATTATGGAGGCAACACATTGAAAAAGTAGATGTTTAGGAAAGAATTAATTAATTAAAAATACAATATTAAGCAAATACTTACTAAAAATGCATATTATGGAGTACTAAAGACTCGTGAAAGATTTTCATTTTGAGAGTAAAATTTAGGAAAACATTTTTTCCAATTAACCTTTGTGGAGAAGATTCTATTTTAGGGGCTGCTTGAATGAAGAAAGAACTCTTAAATTCTTGATAGGAAATGGAAGGAACCTTGGGTTTAGGAGTATGGTTGGTAAAAGGATGTGTGGGAGGGTCTTTGAGGCATCTAGCTGAAGGGAGGAAGATTTATGGACCTGATAGTCTAATGCACAGCTCTTGTAAGTCTCAGTGGAGGGGCATCAGTCAAAGAGGGATCAATAGAGATTATTTTAATGGTAGAATGATGACTAGTATAGGATTTGGCTTGCAAGCAGGAATTCTTGGAATGAAATATGGCAGTCATCCGGATGGCAGTTTAGTTGGATCTTGGAGATCTTGGTTAAACAGCCTAGGCTCACTCGTTCAATTGAAATAGGTAATTTGCCTACATTGCCTGATTCTGAGTTCATTCATCCGTCATCCTATAGTTAAAGCATTCATTGAGGACTTTGTTCAAGACTCTGAAAGATTGCCAAGTACAATCTAAAACTAGTGAAATCAATCTCTCGTTTATCTGCGATAATTATGTTAGAGTAACTTCTGTGAGGTATACTGTAAATATTAAATGTAACTATTAGTTGTATTATCTAATCATCTACAAATATCAAAATTATCCTTTTTAGAATTTTGAAAACCTGTCTTGTGCTATTCTGAGAATATGTAAAATATTTTTTTCTTTATGTAATAATTTTAGGAAGATTACTGACATTTTATAGAATCAGAGATCAGCAGGGTTACTTCCATTTTATATTTAATTAAAACTATTTTTAAATAGTTTTTCTTTATTTTATAATAAAAGAATCAGGGATACTTACAGAATCCCTGGAGTCCAATATTTCTAATTTTAATATGCTTGTAACATTTGTCCCGCACACATCACTGTGTTCTTTGAAAAGAGTGGTCATTTTCTCCGTATGGCATTACCGTCGACTGTTTTTACCCAAGGTCTTCCAAAAGATCTGTGTAAGCTAGACAGCTAGTAAATGTGTACTGTTGTAGAACATAAATTCTGATGACTAATTGATGCAAGTCTATTATTGATGGATGGCCCTTTAGAGTAAAAAATCACTCAACATACGTCAGCTAAGTGATAAAAATATTTCCAAATCATATTCCCTACCACGGAGGACCTCCTTAAATTTAACAGCAGGGCAAACATTTGGGTTTGGCCTACTGAGAAGCAATCTTTCATTAGAAAATACATATTTTGCTTGTGTTGAAAACTCATGCATTTAAAGTCCTTGCCAAGCTGGTAGACTTAACCATACTTTAAGCAAGATCTACATTTTCTTTTTCATTTTCTATTAAAATAAGAATGTTCAATTAAATCTGAAATAGCTGGCCAAAACTAAACTTTCCAGGAGACTGTTTCTATACCATTCCTGCTGGGGATAATTATTCCTAACCTAAGTCCTAAGAGATGGTGTGATGTTTTTTCAACATTGGCAATAAAAACAAAACTCCTTCAAAGACGGGGAAAAAAGCCAGCAAGATTTGGATTCTAAGGATTAAGGATTTTCTTTATGAAAGAAGACTTTGTTCAAATCTAATTGGTTGGTTTCACTGCTATAGCCAAGATTAAAAGAAAAAATAACTAGGAAAATTTTTTTAAAAGCTAGAAAATTTAATATCTGTTATAACTACCTTATTTGGTTTTGGGAAAAATTAGATTATAGTTGTGAAATGTTTTGTGAATTGCCAAATTTTATTAAAATATGAATTGTTATAATTAGGCATATACTGTAGCTGGAATTATTGGTCTATGGGCCCAGGTGACTTACAGTTCTGTAGTGTGATCCTGGAAGTTCTGGGATCTTTAAGGCCTTTATCGGACTTGCAGGTGTACCCACACTCAGATAGTTAGGATATTGCTTTGGTGATAAATTGTAAACCCACATTAGTTTCTTCTTTGTATTGTTCATAAGCAGATGAGCAAGCCAAGTGTTCAGTCCATTTGTGTTTAGTCCATTTGAAGGAAATATATTCTTAGGGAGCCTGGCATATCTCAAAGTAGAGAAATACATAAATCATATACTGTTTACATTTGGTCAAAATAGTAATGTTAACTTTTCATTTGGTAGAAATAAACTTAAAATTATAATATTTTATATTTCTTAAATTATTATGATCCAAAGATTAAAAAAAAATCTTTAAAAAGCTAATCTTGTTTCCTAGCAACTGTTAGGGTCTTCACTTCTAAAGGATTAATTCATGTAAAAAAGAGGTAGAAAAGACAAAATTTTTTTCTTAGAGTTGTTTTCCATTTTATTGATAATTTATATCTCATCTTTTTCCAAAGAAGGATTTATAGCAACCTTCTCCATAACAAATACATTAAGGTTATTAAGTTAGAGACAATAAGTTGCAAACCAGATGAAAGGAAGAAGAGACAAATCAGAGTCAATTTCAGTTATTCAGCGCAAATTAACTGGCTAAGATACAGTAGAGACCTGGGACCATGTTTACCTCCCCATCATAAATAGTTACTTTTTACCACCACTGCACTCCCCTTCTTCCTTTCGTCTCTCTGGGATTGATGAAGTGCTGAGTTAACTGAGAAGCCATCTCTGGTTGCAGTGGGGAGGGGAGTGAGAATCTCCAGTAGTCCCTCATTCTCCAGCACATGTCCCCAACTTCTAGCACTATGGGGGAGGGGAAATGCTGGACTCCTCCTGTGCCTTAGTGTTGTCCTCTACAGACTAGTTAACTTGTTCCTAATAATCAAGAAACTTGTTCTAGGAATCCAGATCGAGGTAAAAGTTGGCCAAGAAGTGAAAAAATAAAGAGCTTGGTTTGGGATATGAGTTACTGCATCAATGTAGATGTTTCTGAAGTGCAGATTAATTCACATACTCATTATCTGCCCAATGACATACCCCATGTATTACTTTCTAAAGTAAGTCTAGAAACATGAAATTAAAAGAAATTAGGATTGCTGTAATGTGTGGCCCAGTATCTTAAAACATGGCTCAGGATTCTGATGAATTGGGGCATTGAAGAATACACTAACCATATCAATAGCTACTCAGAGGTTCCTAAGCATCAAGGAAGCCAGAGATTTAGGGGTGGTATCGGAGAAGCTGGCAAGAGTTGTCAGGAAAGGATGTGTGGCAGAGAGACATTGATGGCAAAGGACTGCTGAGTAGTTATTGGCTTGTGCGTTTACAATCTGATTTTGGATATTCTGGGATTTCTAGGACCTCTAGAGTGTGGAAAACTATCACCTAAATTTCAGTTTTTGTGCTGGGATTGACTCTACTTGACGTCAGTTTTCAAAAGGGCACAGGATGAAATCTGACTGAGTTCCATACTGTTATAAAGTGACTGTGGGTGGGCATCCACTGATGGAATTGTGTGGGAACACCTGGTTTTGGTTTCATTTTCATTTCAAAAACTTCTGTTTCATTCATGTGTAGTTGTTACACTTATTTCTCCCATTTTGTATTACTTAGAGTATCATCCTATGTAGCCTAAAAATGAAAAGTGTAACTCTTAGTACTTCAGCTTGGTAATATTCTTGTGAGTTTGCAATGAACAATGATTGTACTTTCCTGTCTAAGGAGCCATTTGCCTTGTATACATTCATAAATATAGACCAGTAAGAGGAGTCATTAGCTAGATCCTTGTAATCTGTGGGTCTACTTTTTAAAAGCTTCATAATTCAGTTTTGTTAACTTCTATTAACTAAAGCTTTGTTTTGAGGATGTTCTTTTTAGGGGGAGGGGTTTTAATTCTTGTAATTATGAATGTATTAAGAACAAATTTACATGTAGAGCAGATGACTCTCCATCCACAGGCCTTCTAATTTACTTCTTTAATCAGCCAATTCTTCTCTTAAACCTTCCCCTATGCATTTCCTTAAGGAAGAATGTAAATATATTTAATCTGACTGTTCAAAGAGGAAAATAGGACAAAATGTATTTTAAGCCTCCACCAGGGGGACCTATTGCTGCAACTAAAAAATTGAATCTGAGGAAGAACATGCATTTCACATGACAGTTACATGATATTAGTTTTTATTTTTTTGAAGTATACACACATTTGAAAAAATGTTTTTATATTCCACATGAATATTTCTCATGTTATAATTTTATTTTTACATTATATGTAAAAGTTAAAATAGAAAAATAAGATGAAATGTTCTTGATTCATTAGTTAACCTTATTTTAGTAAATAGCTATAAGATGAAATTTAAATTCAGTATTTGAGAATAATTTGTATTTAAAATATGTATAGGATGACCTACATAAAACAAAAAAATCTTTTCCATAAAACACACATTTCTAAATTTGCCAATTCAATGTATTTTATTCCCTATTCTACTGGCTTTTGTCTGGGATTTAAAGGCTTACAGTTTTTATGAAACATTCTCATTTATACTGTAATATTTATTATCATAAAATGGGTAAGTTCTGTAATCACAAAATTGATATATCTTTTTGCTTCATTTCTAGCTGTGAGGACATTCTCTTTTGTGCTTTAGGATTATACTTTTTTTTTTTTTTTAGCATCAGGTACTATTCTGTTTCTTTATACTCATATCTTAACCATAATATTTTTTATGGTTCAGGTAATTCTGTTTCTGTATTCCAGGTGTTTTTATGTGACTCATGTTACTACTTCCTGATTTTATTGATTAGAAGTAATTTACAGGAATGGTTCTCAGTGGTGAAGAGTTTACAGATTCTGTGGGGCAGATATTACCATTCCTGTTTTTCAGATTAGGAAATTGAGGCTGATGATGATTACCTTACTAATGTAATACACTCTGCCTTCTGATATTTTTTCTGCAATACCCGATATTTTCTCTGCAACATCACAGTTGATTTTAACGTATCCCAGATATGGACAAACCATCTTTCCAAGTGTAGTTCCTCAACTTAGGTTAGTGAACTTATAATTTGAGTTAGTGAACCTTCTGACTGGGTACATTCTTCTGTATGAGAAATGGCTTGCTGTAGATAAAGTATTTGGATAATTTCCATTGTCCTTAGTAAATACCAACACCTGATGTTTTTGATGTTTCAAGAGATGTTTTTTGTAGATACCATAATAATACATGTGGCTCAACAGTATTATAATGATGCCTTTGAATTTCTGTTTACACACACACACACACACACACACCTTTTTTCTCTCCAAAGAAAAGTTTTAATTTTACATTATGAAGAATGGAATGCAACTCAAGCAAAATGAGATGAAAGAGTGTAACAGACATGAAAAGTTCTACTCATTCTAAGAGAAATACCAAGTTTAAGTACACTGAGATACCATTTTCACATATTCTGTTATTTTTGTAATACACTGTGTTTAACACAGGCAGTGGGGGGAATAGATAAATACCAGACATTCTTCCACTGCTGGGATTAAAAATTGGTACAACCACCATGGAGGGCAATTGATAACATCTATCAACACTATAAATTATAGACATCACTTGGCCCAGCAAGGTGTTTCTTTGAATTTAGCCAATGGATATACTTGTGCACATGCAAAATTATTTATGTTTAAGATTATTCATAGGTTTATTATAGCAAAAATTGGAAATAAGTGTTCCTTGATAGGAGATTGGTTACATGGAATATTATACAGCTGTTAAAAAGAATGAGCAAGCTCTATACTGGTATGCAAAGAACTTTAAGCAATATTAAGTGAAAACTGCAAGGTGCAGAATAGTCTTATGTATTCAGGAAATAATAAGAATATTCATATTTCATTTTATATACGTGAAGAAACTCTTAAAGGATACACAAAGGACTAACACAGGTGATTATCTGCTTGGGATTGGAGGCAAAAGAGGCAACTGGGTATCTGAGAGATGGGTAAAAACATTTTCTTTAGAATCATGAGACTATTCTACCTGTTTTAAAAATGTGTATGTGAGAGAAAATGAAAGAGAATATGTAAATCAGAGATTAAGTCGATGCATATACTTTTGCTTCCTAAAATGACAGTAAAGGGCTGTTTTTAGAAAGGCATACATCCACAAGGACAGAGAGAATGGAAGAGGAAGAAAGAGCAAATTTCTGGAAGCTAGAAAGCAGATAAATGAATGGTACTGACTCAGCAGACCTAGAAAGCCAAATTCTTTGCTGACAGTGGGAAACACTGAGAAGCTTTCACATTGCAGAATATCCAAAAGGTTCAGGAATTGGCTTCTCCAGCTACCTCTGGAAATTAGATTGAAGGTGGGGCTAAAAATAGGAAGAATAGTTGAAAACCTCTTTAAGAAGCAGTTAAATCCCAGGCAAATTCCCTTCCCCAATCTTCAGGTTTAGTTTCTGAAGTGGGTTAAAAAAATACAAACGCACCAAACTCCCTGGTTGAGATGTAGTAGGAAGAGATAGGAGAGGAGTAAGTAACTTTTTGAAAACAAAATGAGTATTTGCATACTGAATACCGAGACTCCCTCATCTCTCTTTCCCCACTTGGTGCCCAGAGTGTTGACAATTCAGTCTAGGCTGAAGATGCTTCTTTATGAAATTTAACTGAGAGAAAACGTATCTGGGAAATCCAGTGAAGTGACAGCCTAAATACTGTTCAGTAAAGCTCACAGTTGACAAGGACTAGTATGAACTTAGAGCTTTCAAACAACTTTTTAGTGCCTCATTCTTAGATATGAAAAACCAACTATCACCAATTGAGGAAAGATAGACTGTAGTGGACGCTGTGTTGCACTACTCAGATTGGCCCTTCAAGAACTGAGGCATTCTTTCTTCCAGCTGCTCATAATGTTGACTACTGAGGGCCCAGAGCTGAGCAGTGAAAAGTCACTTTGCCCAGGGTTACATCTCCCCAGAGCACATCCAGTCTGGTTGAGATGTGGGATGTGAGTTGCAGTCATAAAGACATGGTTCCCTTGGCTCAGTTGGGGACAAAAATGGAGAACAATTCTAAAGGGGCGTTCCCTCTTTAGCTCCCAGTGGAATTGGCTGTTGAAGCTGCATCACAGTTGAGCTTAGTTGGCCCAATCCTGCCTCCCTCACTCACTTAAAGGTATTGTTCCCAAAGGCATTCCTCAGTTAACCACCTGCTCGTAAATCTCTGCATCAGGAAAGCCTATTTACAACAGAATCCAAAACAGATAGAAAAAAAGTGGGAAGAAAAAGATCAATAACCTCAGATAAACAAGAGAAGATATTCTATTCACGATGCAAAGGAAGAACATCAAAGAGCTTCTAAAAATAAAAATACATATAATGGCAGAAATGAAAACAACTCAACAGATAAGTTGGAAGATAAAGTTTAGGAAAATCTCAAAGTAAAACAAAAGGACAAAGAGAAAAGAAAAGGTGTTCTGAAGGTCAGTCTAAATACCTGGCATCTGAATAAAAATAGTTTCAGAAAGAGACAACAGAAAATAGGTGTCATAGGGGAGGGGATAAAGAGAAAGAAGTCATCAGCAAAATAATTTAAAAAATGTCTCAGAATTAAAAGAATATGAGTTTCCAGACTGAGTACTTGGCCCATGAATATAGATAGGGTATCTCACAGCAAAATTTCAGAATGCTGGGGGGCAAAAAGAAGATTCTGTAAACTTCCAGAGAGAATAGATAGGTCACATAAAAGGTATTAGGAATCAGAATGATTTCTTATCACAATGGAAGCTTGAAGACCATATATCAATAGGTTCAAAATGGTAAAGAAAAATGATTTCCAAGCTAATATGCCATATTCAGACAAACAAGTGTGAGTTAGAATAAAGACATTTGGAGACCTGCAAGTTCTGAAAAAATTTACCTCCCCATTTGTCTTCTTTAGAAGTTCTTAGAAGGTATACTCCCTTGAAATGAGGATGTGTAATAAGAAACCTCAAGATGTAGTGTCCATAAAAGAAGAATCTGAACACAGAAGCAGAGCAAAATCTCTACGTTGTGGGTTAAGTGCAATACCAAGATGTTGACTGTGTCCTAGGCTTTAGAGTAGACTAATCCAGATTGGAGCAAGTTCGAAAGCTCTGGCAGGAAGTATTCAAGAAGATGAAATTACTAGAATACTTACCGTGTATAAAAAATGGAAAAGAGGTTTAACAATTTTCAGAGAGTTTGGGGTTAAATTGGTGATAACTACACAGAAAATTAAGCAAACGTAAAAACGAGATTGCTACTAACTCCAGGGATATGAAAAATTATGCGAGAAAGATAAAGAATGTCTTTATTGCTTAACTGTAAAAAACACATACATAGTCATAAAAGATAAACATTGAATTTTGATATAACCAAAAATAATGAAATAATATTGAGAGGATGAGGGAAAAATGGATGTGTGTGTGCATGTGTGCACATGTATGTGTGCATGTGTTCATATGTGTATATTTGCTGAGGTTAGAGGTAAATGCTCATCTTCTACGAAGAGAAGTAGCAATATAAGAATGGAGCATAATTTAGTATTAAGAATATGAACTTTGGGTCCAGACTGCCTAGGTTTGAATGATAGCTCTGTTACTTTTCAGCAGTATGACTTTGGGCAAGTTACTTGACTTCACTGTACATCAGTACTCATCTGTAAAAGGGGGATGATAATACACATCACACAGGGTTATTGTGAGGAAAATAGATATATGAGCTTAGACCATCACTGTACTGCTATATAGTAACTGCCATATAAATATGTTCAATTTATGTTATCTATTAGGGACTGACTCGTGCCCTCCCCTACTACCAAACTGATGTGTTGAAGCCCTAATTTCCAGTACCTTAGAATGAAACTGTATTTGGAGCTAGAACCGAAGGGGTAATTAAGTTAAAATGAAGCCCTTATGGTAGGCTCCAGACTAATCTGACTGGTGTCTTTATAAACAAAGATTAAGATATTCACAGAGAGACACCGAGGATACATAGGGACAGAAAAAAGGATATGTGAGGACAAGTATGTCCTCACACAGATGGCACACAGAGAAGGCAGTCATCTGCAAGCCAGGGAGATGCCTCTGGAGAAACCAAACCTGCTGACACTTTGATCTTAGGGTTGTAGCTTCTCGAACTGTGAGAAAGTAAATTTCTGTTATTTAAGTTACTTGTCTGTGGTATTTTGTTATGGCAGCCCTAGCACACTAATACATTATATTCCAAAAGATTCACTTTAAAGAATCTAGGAGTGGTTGCCTCTGGGAAGCAGGGTATGATAGTAGGGAAAAGAGATTGCTTTTTTTAAATGAAAACTTCGTAGAACTCATTGACATCATAAACTATATTTATAGCTTTGATAAAAGCACAAACAAAAAAATGGAAAGCAGCATCTGATAAATCAGAGTTATCTCTTTGTATTTTTTTATCTGAGTCATTAAGAACTCTCTGTTCTCCTTCAAGCACTGTGGGCATCTGGGTCTCCATCAAAGATGCCACCAAATAGGGACGAATAACCCTTTGGACACTTTTTATTAATGCAGGCTAGACTTAATCTAGCCTCAATAACATCCAGGTAGCTAAATGGGACTCAATGCTCCTGGGTAGGAACCTGAATTCATCAATAACTCATTTGTAGCTGAGCCCCCTCAGAGAGAATTGTGAAATGATACTGCATATCTCTTACCTCACTTGACAAGAGTGTATCTGTTAGGGATATATATATATATATTTTTTCATATTATATTTTCATATAATTTTCCTTGTCTGGCCTCTGATTTCTCTTCCTGTGGCCCCCCCCCTTTTTTAAACATTTTTTTATTGATTTATAATCATTTTACAATTTTGTGTCAAATTCCAGTGTAGAGCACAATTTTTCAGTTATACATGAACATATATATATTCATTGTCACATTTTTTTCTCTGTGAGCTACCATAAGATCTTGTATATATATCCTGTGGCCCTTCTGACATTTTTACTCCAGGGTTTGTATAATCAGTGTGCTTTTGATTGTAAGTAATAGCCAACTAGAAGTGTTTAACCATAAGGAAATATTCTCTCACATAAACAGAAATCTTGAGATGGTTGGTTCAAGGTAGGCTGTCTAGCTCAGTGACCTTATTAAGGACCAGGTTTCTTTTTTAATCAGTTAACTCCATTTGCCATTCTTAGCATGATGAGTATTCTTGTCATAGGTGCAAGATAACTTCCTGCAACAGTTCCAGGCCTCATGTCCTCATAAACAATATCCAAAGGCTGCATGGGAGAAGAGGACATTCATATTTATGTCCCTCTTTAAGAAAGGAACAATTTGCCAGAAGCCCCTAGCATGTCTCTTACATGTCAATGACCATAACTGCATTGCATGTCTCTCATTCCTAAACTAAGTAGCCAGAGTAATGGAATTATCATGGTTGGCTTAATCCAAATAATTCTCACTCTTTGAAGTTGGGAGGGAGCTCAGGCTCCCCTGAAACACATCTCTGACTCGTACTTGAATAAAGTTAGGAATATATTGGCAAGGAATAAGGGAAGAGAAGGGCAAATGCCATGGAATAGGAAGAAGAAGGTTAAGGGTGATAGAAACACACCGATTCCTAGTGAAGGAACCCTTAGTCCTGACTTCTCAAGACATGGCTTATGAAATTGCAGGTCTTTTAGAGAAGTCCAGAAATTGGAATAAAGCCACATCTAACATGTCATGGTATAAGAGATTAGATGACTGAAGAATGGAGCTAGGTGAAGGGTGTGAGCATGTGTAGGTGCATTATAATCTGAAGTTCCTGCAGAAGGTGGATTTTGTGCTTGAAGATTGTGGTCAAGGCTCTCTGGGCTGCAACCAAAAGAAATGACAACCACATAGATCACAGGAGAGCTTCCCTACATCACTGCCTGAGATTATGAAACTTCGCACACTCTTTACTCTCTCTGGAAGGGGAAAAGAGAAGGAAGGGGAAAAGAGAAGGAAGGGGAAAAACAGTTTTGACAGAGATTTTGAACTTTGCATTGACTGAAGTCAGTTTAAAATGCAAATAGACTGAATTATATTTAATTGACAAATTTTTCTACTGGAATGGGGCTTCAGAATAAGAAGTGGTCAGTTGCAGAGAAAAAGTACCAGTTTTTTTTCCAAATATATAAATTTTGGCCATGCTATGTTTTACACATTTAAGGATTAACTTTTTTCTTATTAACCTTTTGGGGCATATTGTAAAAAGTGGGAAAGGAAAGAAGAATGTGAAGATGGAGATGCATAGGGGTCTCTTGAGAAATGGTTCCATGGTTTTACAGAACATCAGTTAGAATTATGTAAAAATAATGCAAAATTATTTAGCTAACTACTTTTCCCCCCAAAATTAATATAGTTAATAAATTATTTTTAGTATTTTTAGTAAACCTAATATGATGTCATTTAAGTGAGTTTTTAAAAATGCATGCATCAAAATGATTTTGTATTATTTGAGGATAACCATGATTCAGTACAGAAACAACCAACCAGGTTACTTATATTTACTTTGTTTACATTATGTTTTCTCTTTACTACATATGTTTAACCAGGTGGAAAACAACAGAAAATTTCCATTTTTTAAAACAAATATAACCTGGTCAGGAATTGAATTTACATTCTAATTACATTATAATAAATCAGGAATGTTTACAGTCGCATCTAGCACTCAGTTAAAACTCAACACATGTATAACAATAATAAGAAAATTTGTTGGCCAAAATGTAATAGCTACTAAAAATACATGAATAAATTTTAATATCCAGACAGGAAGAAACAGACATGCAGTGTGTATTTGAGGCACATGTATCATTTGAACAGGTGCCAGAGTTATGTAGCTAAAGATTAAAGTGTGATTTAGAGATATATTCTGCTCCGTATGCACGTGCATTGCCTCCATTAGCATTAATGGAATTTACATGCACACAGAGGAGAGAACTGAAATTTGTTGAAAGGCAAAGAAGGAATGATTTTTAATTTTGTCTATAATTCTGGGAGTGTGGGACTGTATTATTAAAAACTGTGAAGGGCCTTATTTTAGGAACTGAGATACAGAAGCTCTATATCAAACTATTACATGTATACTTTGTTTGTATTATTAGAGAAAGGTGAGCCAGGCAAGTTAAAGAATCTGTCAAAGGCTGATCTGGGATCATAGTACTGTAGAAATGGGAAACAATATATGCATTTTAGATGTAGATTAATTTGAAGAATATGAACAATTTTAAAAACAATTTTTAATCTGGGACAAAATGTGATGTTATTGTGTCCATTGGCGAGCACACATACACCTCCCCCCCAGTAACTTACAGTATCCCACATCTAAGCATCTATCCCCTACCCAGGCTTTAGGAAAATATAAATATTTTCAGCTTATTTGAGTGTATTTCTTTTTCTTGCTGCAAGATTATCAAATAAATTATTGAATTGAAGGAAGGTCTCAAGGAAATCTGGGGGAAAATTGGAGGGAAAAGTAAATTTGTATCCTCTTATTTACTACTTCCCAACAAATGGCTCTCATTAAATGTACCTATACCTTTAGTGAGTATCAAGAAGAAGTAAATTAGCTAAATAATAAATCATATCAAGATGGTGACAAGTGATAGACAACTTTCTGTGGAAAAAGTTATATTTAAAAGTACAGTTTATTTTGGAAAGTTCCTGTGCAATATATTCATTCATTCGTTTAAACATATTCTTAGTGAAGGTTTACTGTGTACCAGTCACTTTTCTGGCTCTGCTGACCCAGATGCAAATAAAACAAAGTTCCTGAACCCATGGATTTTGTTTTATTTTATTTTTTTATTTTTTTAACATTTTTTATTGATTTATAATCATTTTACAATGTTGTGTCAAATTCCAGTGTTCAGCACAATTTTTCAGTCATTCATCGACATATACACACTCATTGTCACATTTTTTTCTCTGTGAGTTATCATAACATTTTGTGTATATTTCCCTGTGCTATACAGTGTAATCTTGTTTATCTATTCTACAATTTTGAAATCCCAGTCTATGCCTTCCCACCCTCCACCCCCCGGTAACCACAAGTCTGTATTCTCTGTCTGTGAGTCTATTTCTGTCCTGTATTTACCCTTTGTTTTTGTTTGTTTGTTTTTGTTTTTGTTTTTTAGGTTCCACATATGAGCAATCTCATATGGTATTTTTCTTTCTCTTTCTGGCTTACTTCACTTAGAATGACATTCTCCAGGAGCATCCATGTTGCTGCAAATGGCATTATGTTGTCGGTTTTTATGGCTGAGTAGTATTCCATTGTATAAACATACCACATCTTCTTTATCCAGTCACCTGTTGATGGACATTTAGGCTGTTTCCATGTTTTGGCTATTGTAAATAGTGCTGCTATGAACATTGGGGTGCAGGTGTCTTCCTGAAGTAGATTTCCTTCTGGATACAAGCCCAGGAGTGGGATTCCTGGGTCATATGGTAAGTCTATTCCTAGTCTTTTGAGGAATCTCCACACTGTTTTCCATAGTGGCTGCACCAAACTGCATTCCCACCAGCAGTGTAGGAGGGTTCCCCTTTCTCCACAGCCTCTCCAGCATTTGTCATTTGTAGATTTTTGAATGACGGCCATTCTGACTGGTGTGAGGTGATACCTCATTGTAGTTTTGATTTGCATTTCTCTGATAATTAGTGGTATTGAGCATTTTTTCATGTGCTTTTTGATCATTTGTATGTCTTCCTTGGAGAATTGCTTGTTTAGGTCTTCTGCCAATTTTTGGATTGGGTTGTTTATTTTTTTTCTTATTGAGTCATATGAGCTGCTTATATATTCTGGAGATCAAGCCTTTGTCGGTTTCACTTGCAAAAATTTTCTCCCATTCCGTAGGTTTTCTTCTTGTTTTACTTCTGGTTTCCTTTGCTGTGCAGAAGCTTGTAAGTTTCATTAGGTCCCATTTGTTTATTCTTGCTTTTATTTCTTCTAGGAGAAAATTTTTGAAATGTATGTCAGATAATGTTTTGCCTATGTTTTCCTCTAGGAGGTTTATTGTATCTTGTCTTATGTTTAAGTCTTTAATCCATTTTGAGTTGATTTTTGTATATGGTGTAAGGGAGTGTTCTAGCTTCACTGTTTTACATGCTGCTGTCCAGTTTTCCCAACACCATTTGCTGAAGAGACTGTCTTTATTCCATTGTGTATTCTTGCCTCCTTTGTCGAAGATGAGTTGACCAAAAGTTTGCGCTGAACCCATGGATTTTACAGGTGAGCAATGTGCATTCAGAACTTTTATGTCCATACTGTTTGATTTAGTTATTATATTTTTATTAATCTCTTTTGATATTTAGAGAGTTGCACACAGATGAATGCACACAAATTCCCATTGTATCATTATTTGTAATGCAGAAAACCTATAATCTCCTTAAATGCCAAATAATATAATGTCATGTATCAAATGCCTAGATACTTTTTGTCTATAATAAGAAATAGATTTTCTATAAGAAAAAGAAGGCTAGTGAAAAGGAGTACTTTTAGTTGTCTTGATTCTTCTTGCCCTTTCTGAAACTTTTGAGCATATATTGCTTTTTAAATTTAAAATGATTTTAGGGTCCTTTTGATCTAAACAGGTAAAACTGATAGATTTTGGGGGTAGAAGATACTTGTGAAAAGCAAGGCCTCACTACTTCTTTTGCTTATACAAATCATCTTCCTCTGATTTCTGAAAGGTTGCTAGTGTCTGTGCCAGAATCTTTTACTGAATTTTTCTATATCATAAGAAGCTGACCCAGAAATATTTGAGGTGCTAGATATGAGCTGAGATGTTTGGACCAGACTTGAGCCTTTAGTGAGAAGAGGCTATGAAGGAAGCAGGGGTGGTTTCCACTTCTAACCCAGCAATGTGAATTCCCAGGTGTTCAAATGCAAAATATGTCATAATGTGTTCACAAGTGTTACATTCTACTTCCAGGTGTTTAAAAGGAGTGAACTCCCCACCTCCTCTGAAGTTAAGTGGCTATATTATGTCTTTTGGCTGATAAAATTAGAGCACCAATGATGTGTCAGCCACTGGTGGGAATGTTAAGAGCTGTGTGTGTGTAGTCTGGCATTCCCTTGCTGTGATGAGCATAAAGCTGTATGTTAAGATGGAACTTCTGTAGCCTGGATTTCTTAGTGACTTAGTGACAGGATTGAAATCTCCTGTGATCTACCTTTTAGTATTTAACAGGGAAAGAATTAAACTGGTTGTATTAAGTTACCACGTTTTGGAGGTTGTTTATTATTGTATCATAGTCCACTCTTGTTGGATCGATAAAAAAGTAAACAAAAAATATGATTTTTCGGTATCTTAACAACACAGATTTCCATTCACTGATCAGTCATTGAATAGTTGGTTTTTCAAATGAATGTATATATTTTTGTAACTGAAATAGCTATCATACACTATTGAGTCAGGAAGAGTTGAAATCGCAGACATCAAATAGCTTATATTTTCAATATTGACCCCTTCTAGTGCAAGGAGTCTTTCTAAGTTTTACCTTTAGCTTTCTCTGCAGGTCGCATTAGTCACAGGTAGTTCACAAGATGGTGTAGTTGTTCCAGCAGGGCTGTGAAATTAAATAAAACTGTGGTTCCTCACATAGAGCTCCTAAAACCCTTGTAAACAAGGGTACTAGGGTAATCTTTTGTTCTAAAATTTAGTCTTTGACCCCAGATCCTGACACAGAGCTCCTAAGATCCATGTAATTTCCTGAGTGAAAAGAGTGTCTGATGCTGAGCTCCTACAACCTGGAGTTTCCTGGGTGATTAGGAATGTGTTTTGTTCTAATTTGGGGGTTGATCACAAGAAAGACTAAGCCGTGCTTAAAAACTTGAAACTTTTAGTCCCACTTTTCTTTCTCCAGAGATAAGAGGGGCTGGAAACGGAGTTAATATTCCATCATTCCTACACAATGAAGCCTCCATTAAAATTCCCATAGTACAGGGTTTAGGCAGCTTCTGGATTGGCAAACACATCCATGTACCTGGAAGGTGGTGCATCCCAACTCCACGGTGACTGAAGTTCCTGTGATTAAGAACCTCACAGATCTCGCTCTTAGTATCTCTTCATCTGAGTGTTCATTTGTATCCTTTATCATATCCTTTACAATAAACTGGTCAATGTAAGTATTTCCTTGAGTTCTGAGAGCTGTTCCAGCAAATTATCAAGTCCTAGGAGGAGGATCATGGGAACCTCCAATTTTTAGCTAAGTTGTACAGAACTTGTCAGTACCTGGGGGACCTACTACATATAACTGGCCTCTTAAGTTGAGGGCAGTATTATAGGACTGAATCCTTAACCTCTGAGGTCTGTACTAACTCTGGTTAGTGTCATTATTGAACTGTAGGACTCCCAGCTGGTATAAGGAAATTACTTGGTGTGAGAATAAGCCCCACATATCTGGTGTCAGAAGTGTTGTGAGTGTGCTAGTATTGTGAGAGCAAAGAAGAAACACACAGAAGTAAGTTTTCCTTACAATGGCCCATTATCTAGAATCAAATCTGCTGATAGAGGAGCAGAGCACTGCCTGTGAGTTCTTTTGTGGCTCAGCCACAAAAAGCCATCTACAAAAATAGGGCTACTGCTTTAGATGTGGGTAAAAAGATCTTTGAAAACTTGACCTTGGGGAATGGTTTTATTTATTTGTTTTATTTGTTTATTTATATTTTTTATGTTAAACTAGGAGTTTCTGAGTATGATTCTGTGACTCACAATTGGCTTGAGGTCTCTCATAGGGTTGCAGTCAAGATATCAGCCAGGGCTGCAATCTCCGGAAGGCTTGAGTGGGGTTGGGGGATCCACTTCTTATGTGGCTCACTCACTTGACTGTTGGCAGGAGGCCTCAATTCTTCACTGGCTTTTGGCAGGAGAACTTAGTTCCTTGTTACCTGTGTCTCTTCATAGGGCTGCTTAAGTGTCCTTATGTCATGGAGGGCAGGCTTCCCCCAGAGCAAATGATCCAAGAATAGAGAGCAATGAGAAAGCTATGCAGACTTTTATGACCTAGTCACACACCATCACCTTTGCCATATGCTGTTCATTAAAAATGAGTCACTGAGTCCAGCCCACACTTGGGAGGAGGGAGATTAGGATCCACCTTTTGAAGGGAGGAGTGTCAAAAATTTGTGGACATATTTTTAAAACCAGTATAGAGATTACACTCTAGAATTAGTATTTATTTATTATTTATTAGTTATTAATTACTAAATACTAACAATTAATTAGTGATTATTAACTCTTCAAAGATGATAATATGATAAAATAATAAAGTAGAAATGTTGAACAGCCAGAATTCAGTAGCTAGAATTCATTATTTAACTTTTAGTGATTTTGAAACATTTTGAAAATCATAACATTATTGCTAATGTTTTAAATATTATTCACATTTTGAATATTCTTATTTTATAAAAATGTATTCTGCCTAAGTGAGATACTAGGATATCTCTCTACTTTACCTATGTATGTACCTATTTAGCTCTGAACATGTTTGATCTACTAACAGCTCTGTCAGTAACTGTGTTATTTTGAGTAAGTTATTTAATCTCTGTAGAATTCAGCTTTTTCATCTGTAAAATGGATTTAATACTATCTATTTTATAGAATTTGTCTGAAGATTAAATGAAAAATATTAAAGAGCTAAGAAAGTACTTGAATATTTTTATTTCATTTTATGAAATACATTTTATACATTAAAAATATAACAATTTATAAGGGATTAAAATGAAAAGTATAAGTTTAGCCTAGAGTGTAGCAGACTTTAGTGAATGTTTGGATAGAAAGAAAAAGTTTGTATCTTAGCCAAGCAGATAATTTTAAATTGTATTAAACATTGCTATGCTTAAAGAAAATGAAAAACTTTAGCTATTTCTTTAGCATGTACTCTACCCTCCTGCCAAACTGCTTACCTTTATCCTTCTTCATTCTTCCTCCACTCTCAGGCAACACCTTCCCCAAATTTCTTACATTTTTCATCCAGAGCAATTTAACCCTCTCTTTGTTCTCCTTTTATCTTTTAGGCCTGTATTTTCCCATCCAAATGGCTCATCAGGATATTTTCCTAAAGAAAGATAATTCTTTCTCTCTTCAAGAAGAATTCTGGTGCCAGCTATATAACATGTATTTTAAATTCTGCTACTTATAGACTAATTCTTAAAATATCGATTAACAACCCATGACTATTGACCATGCATCTTTTGTTGTAACTATGATTTTACTGAGCCGATGATCTACTCAAACAGGAAGGTGTGAAATACTAGGTCTGGTGCACACCATTTGTATGACACTGGCATATTCTTAATTACTGTGGAATGATGTATCATGAACATTGTTTTTAATAATCCCAAATATCACTTTGTATTTCATGTCACATAAATATGACTAATAAAAAATTTAAAACCTCAATTTACTAGGAGGCAACTAACCTCAGCTTGAAGTTTTGTTTTTTTTAACACTTTTTTATTGGTTTTTTTAAACATTTTTTATTTATTTATAATCATTTTACAATGTTGTGTCAAATTCCAGTGTAGAGCACAATTTCTCAGTTATACATGAACATATATATATTCATTGTCACATTTTTTTCTCTGTGAGCTACCATAAGATCTTTTGTATATTACCCTGTGCTATACAGTATAATCTTGTTTATTTGTTCTACAATTTTGAAATCCCGTCTATCCCTTCCCACCCTCCGCCCCCTTGGAGAAGTTTTTAAATATAGTTTTCTTGGAGGACAAAGGTGAAAGCCAGGGTTGTTGGCTCTTAGATTTTTTCCCAGGATTCTGTGCCTTCGATATCTAATTGCAGAGGTTTGGAAAAAATGATTAGTGGTCAGGATGATGTCTGAGGTGCTGTCAAGTCTTGCCATCAAAAAAGCTTTTATTATGTTTTGTATCCTTTACTTAATGCTTCTTAGTTTCATCTTCAGATCTGAATAAGAATCACTCCAGAGGTCTATGCCAGACATATATACCAAATTAGATACTCACAAGATGGAACTTAGAAATCCGCATTATAGCAAGTTCTCCAGTGCTTCTTTTGTACAATAACATTTGCTCTGCTTAGTAAAACAGAGTTGGAAAGATTTCCAATAGCAAACTTGAATTCACAAAAAGGATTTTCTCATTCATGATTAGTTAACCAAGAATTATATTAAAATGAAGACTCTCCCAATTGTTCTAATTGAAGTTTTATTATAATTTGGTTTGTTGATTGATTTTGTGTTAAGGATTCTATTTGTACCTTTTAGTCAGTGAATGAGGCAATGAATATTTAATGACTGATTTTGCTGAGACAGGTATTAGGAGAGTGAAGAAGTATAGAGTGAGAAAAAAATCTAGAACCCATGTCTCCTTACTTCTAGTCCAGTGCTGTTTGAATTGGTTTTATCTTTCTAGTATTGTTTTTTCCTGTCGTGCACTGTTTTAGTTTTAATATAATTAAAACTTTATTTGACTATTTTGATTTTAATCTTTCTCAGATTTTATTAGAGATGTTTCTTTTTGTGGTATAGTAGAAAGATCACTGGCTTTGAAATCAGACTGAATTGTGAATTCTAGTTCTGCCACTTTCTAGCTAAATGATGTGAGCAAATATAAGAAGTTCTCTGAGCCTCGATTTCCTCATCTGTTAAATGAGGGTAATAGTTCCTACATGATTAGGTTGTTGTAAGGATGAAACAAGTAGATACTTACATTCCCAATTCCTTTACTTTTTTCTCAAAGAACTTTTGGCCATTTAAAAAATCTTTAGATTAATTTAACCTGACTAAAAGTATTCATCATTTTCAAATTCTCATTTGTATTTACATTTTTCTAATAGGCAGTTTGAAGATGATTAAAGGTGTTTTTTCCCCTGATTAATTGGTTGTCCTTTCTGTTCATAGTATGTAATATTGATCTACCATCCTTTGTAAGGAAAGCTTGTATCAAAATTGCAAGATAATCAGCACTCTCTTACTCAAACCCTATCTCTTTTTTTAAGCAAGTGTTGGGATACATGCTGTAGGAGGTGTAAAGAAGAGAATTATAAGATATAATTAGTGCCCTCTGGTATGTTGGATTCACCAGTGGAGAGACATCATAAACAAGTGGAAAAGTGAATAAAAATAGAAGATTTAAAAAACATTCACAGCAACTTTGGAAGAGCTGCCCTAGGTAGTACCTGAGTCAGAACTCCCACCATTAGCATAAATATGTGCTAATGCAACTCTCTGAAGAATGGTTGACTTTCATATGAAATAAAAGCGTTCATCTGAAGTTGATACTGGCAACTAGAATTACATTGTTTCCCTTTTCTGTCTCTAGGGCAACCCAGGGAAGGCAAAGGAATACTCATCTTATTGTCTATAGTTATTTACCAATCTCTGTTGTAAAGTCTTGAGACATAAAACTTGACCTTCCTTCTTAGTGCTGGAAATTATTCTTGAGAATAGCATTAAAGTATGAAGTATTTAATCTTTTATCTGTAATGACCATGATAGGCAAAAAGAAGATGGATTAAAATGATCAAGCAAGTGGAATGTTTTATTTTTCCCACTTATGATATGAGAGCACATGATATAAAATAATTACTTAGAATTCTAAATGCCTTCCAAAAAGCAGACAGGGAAGCTGGATACCCAGACAAAGTAAAATAAAAAAATCAAACAAGAGTTAAACAAATTAATTAATTTTAGGCACTTATTTTGAATATTTCAGGTATATTTTTTCTTCACACTCTCTTGCCACCAGTGATTTAAAAAATTTTTTTTTACATATTTTCTACCTTCTTTATTTCATTTATGTTTTGTGAGATTTGTCTACGTGTGTGTTTGTAGGGGCTATATAGCAATGTTACTTACATGAACACTTCCCTACTTTCCGATTCCATGAGATATTCCAAGCCCATATTGAACTTTTTCTGCTCCAGCCCTTGAATCGGCTATTTCTCCAAGGAAGTCTGGTTCATTTTATTGATATCTTTTGAAATCAAGATCTGGGGATTAGGTGTGTTCATTACTATTATGGTGTCATTTCTTCTAGACCCTCTTAATGGACACATCAAGGAAACATTCTCTCTCTCTATGTCTCTCTCCCTTCTCTCTCTCTCTGTATAATAAAAACCACAATTTCTTACTGATATCTCTAATTCCAATCCAACACCACAGGATTCACTTTAGCCTTCCTTCTTTCATTATCTGTAAATAACAACAGTGAAATAGATACCTGGCTTTCATTATCCACAATATATTTATTTGCTAAATCAATATAGAATGTATATAGTTTAAGAATAATTTATTAATTAAGGTATAGTACTTACGTACAGTTTTTTTGTCTTTAGATTTAAAGTATATGTTAAAAATGTTGTTTTCCAATGTTACTTAGGTTAGTTCCTTTCCTCTTTGTCCTTTTAAATAGAGTTATATTATTCCTTTCTAATAGAAAGGATATTAGGATAATAGATTCATTTGTTGCTATTTATATTCTCTTTTGGGCTTTCTCCAAATCTTGTTTTATTTTAATTATTTATTTATAATTTGTTTATGTGAAACAAGTCATTGTTCTAAAAATCAGAGTTATACAAGAAGTTAAACTTAAAGATATTTATCCTGTTCCTATTCTTTCTTCCTTTAATTCTGTTCCCATCCCTTGTAGGTAGCCAATTTCATTAGTTTTTGGTTTATCTTCTCTATATATGTTTTCTTATATTTTGCTTTTCTTTTTCTAACATGAGTTTCAGAATACCAGACTCTCTTTTGCATTCTGTTTTCTCTTAACCAAATATCCTGGAAGTCACTCCATATCAGTTCATAGAGATCTTCCTTATTCTTTTTTTTTTTTTTTTATAGCTGCATAGTTCTCCCTTTGTGGATACAGCATGGTTTATTCATCATTATTCTATTTATGGACATTTAGGTGGTTTCTAATATTTTGCAGTTATAAACAATGCTGCAATGAATAATCTTGTGCGTGTGTATTTTTCTATTGTTGTCATAGATGTGGAATTGTTGGTCCAAAAAAGTACATGCCTATGTAGTTTTGTTATGTACTGTCAATTCCCCTCCAGAAGGGTATACAATACTGTATGAAAATGCCTGTCTTCCTACAGCCTCACCAACAGAATGTGTTCCCGTGCTTCTAAATTTTTATGAATCTGGTTTGTGCAGACTTAAAATTTAATTCTCTAAAATTTTACTGTTGATTTAGAACTAACACTTTGAGAAATCCTCTTCATTTTGCAGGATCTATAAGGTGGCTTCTTTGAGATCCTGTCAAGTTTTGTAATTTTTTTGGTTATAATCATAAGGTTTTATCTGTTTATTCGCTCACTACCCATTCAAAAAAATGAGTGATCTCTATTTCCCAGACAATGTGGTAAGACACAGTACTTGCCTTCAAGTTGCTTATTGACAGGGAAGGTGAGGTAGGCAAATAGATAGACCATTATAATACAATGTGATAAGTATCTCACTATTAGAAATGGAGTGGGATGATCAAAATAAGTACAAAGTATTTAGAGAGCACTAAAAGGGAACAATTCCTTTGTATTTGCAAGAAGCTTCCTGGAGAAAGTGATTTCTTAGCTGGGTGGATCTGTAACACCTTGTAGAAATGAACCAGCGGAAAGATAGAGTATTGATGAACTTTCCAAAAAGCCACAGTTTCGTACGGACAAGCATTTTCAGTGAGGAAGGAGAGAGCCAAATATATTCTGGAATTGCAAGTAGTTTAATGTGATTGGCATATAGAAGTCATGTATGCACTCACAGATGCAGTGAAGTGAGCGAGGAGCAGAGGGAAATACAGTTCAAGAGGCATGTTGAGAAGTTTAGTCTTTATCCGGTGGACAAAGGAGACGTACTAAAATGTTTTGAGCAGAGTAGAACTACAGTCAAGATTTTTATTGTGGTAATGGCAATGAGATGTTTCTAAAGAACTTGTGGTTTGTCCTCAAAGTGTTTAGCTATGTTGTATACATAGAAATATGTTCAGTCATGTAAAAGAAAGAATAATCCCTAGGCCAAGAACTGACTGTTCTTAGAGAAGTAGTGACTTTAAGAAAGGAAGAATGGACCAATCTGAATGTGGTTGGAGGTGGTATCTGAGAGGAGACCATTGTGTGTTTCAGTGGCTTTAAGTGAGTCCTTTTCTCAGGGCAGGAGCTGCTCTTGGTGTGCTGGGCTTTTCCAGTTGAGAAAGAAAACCATCTCTACCCATAACAGTTTATGGTTTGCACTGACATGATTTTACTTACTATTTTGGAAGGATAAAGTTGCCAATAACTTTGTTGTTCATTTCATAAAGGTCCTGGAAATCCATTTAAACCAATATTAGGCTATTCAAATTAAAGCAGTTTTAAACAGCTATTTACTCTTCAAGATTTACTTTGAAGCTCTTTTTTCAAATCTTTCCCCTTCCTGTGTCTACTAGTCTTAAACTATCAGATCACAAATATGCTCAATTATAATCAAGCCCTTCTTCTCACATCCAAATATCCACTTCAAACCAGACCCCCCAAATTTTATACATATCCTGTCTTTACCTTTCCTCTTCTGAAACACCATCATAATTCTTGCCAAGATAGTGGTCTCTCATACTGTGGCAAGCAATAAACTCAGGTTTGCTTTATTAAAATTGCTTTATTTTGGTTATTTTGGTGGTGTTTCCAGTGTGTAAAATACATAAAAGATTCATTTCTTGTTTCATCTACAAATGCTTTTGGTATAAGTGGTGACCCATAATTTGGAACTATAGGCCTAAATTAACAGTTCAAGAATATCTTTTACCTTTATAGATTTTTCTCTTTCTTTTAACATGACATATGACATTTATAGTCAGAGGGGCCTCAGGGAATGTCACTTGTTCAGTCATAAACATTGTTTTTCAAATTAGTGAGTCTGGAAATATATTATGACTTGAGGAATAAATAAGTGAACTATGTGTTCTATCCAATCAGCCTACATCAACCAAGAAAGACTTTTGAAAAAAGCTGTATAGATTTTATGTAAATTTGGTATTTATGAGCACCAAACTTTTAGCACTGACATCTGCCTGAGAAGAAACTTCATTTACAGCAGTGGCAGAAATGAAGTTCACTGTGAACTAGTTTTGGATACCATATGCTTTAACATGCTGAAAGGAGGGGGGAAAGAGGCATTTTAAAAAACAGATTTTTCTTGCTCTCACTGTGGATGATGTTGCATGACAACATTGTGACATCATAATTTTATTTGCTGTTGCTCCAATGTAGCATCAAGGCATGTAAAAGCACCTTGGATGTGTGTAGTGCTTTCCTTCCTTGGAACTTAAGGCACTTCACAGGCATTTTCTTTCTAAACCTCACAACATCTCTCTAAGGTATTGCCAAACTGGAGAGAAATTTCACAGTTTAATCATGTGGAACACATTGGTAAATATAGATGTGCCTTTTAGAAAGTTGCTTCAAAGTGTATTTTGCAGCTCACACGACGTTTCTCAGGGTGTAAACCAGTGGTGTAATGTAAAGCTTTTGGCCCTCCCCCACGTGAGCTGGGAGGGGAGATGTGCTTGGCAGCGCACAGTGGCTCAGGAGGAAAGGAGGGTCCTGGGGACAGGCAGGCTGACTCTTCTGTTACACGTCCTCCCCTTTTCTTCATATCTCCACTGAGGGGTGCCTCCTTTTCCTCTATCTAATTCTTTCCTTTTCAGCATCAAAAAAGAAAACTGAGTTAGAAAATTTAGCTGTGATTAAAAGTCTGATTAGATTTTCAGGTTAGAACACAAAAGTCCACTTAACTCACAAGGCCTGTTGATTTAATCCTGGCAATCTAACCAGTACTTACAGTTTTAATGGAAGGCAAGTTTTTCTTAGGACGTGGGAATGTGGCAACATTGCAGAAGTGCCATTTCTTGCTCTAACCTCTGCAAATCTCCTGTGAAAGGGAACAGGCCCTTTCTCTGAATATTTCTGGCTCCCAAACCCCACCCTTTTCCTTCCTAGTCACCCACACCTCCCAATGCCCTAGAAAAGATCTCCTGATATGGAGTAGAGACTGGACGTGAGTTCTAGTTGCGTCCTGGAATAGCTGTGTGTGAACCATGCATTGTGAAAAGTCTCTGAACCTTTTCCCGTATTTGTAATGTATACATACTATCTAACTCACAGGTTGTTGTGAAGATTAAATAAGATAATGTGTATAGAAGAGCTGAAGAGCTGTCCCTCAGACAAGAATAAGGCCAATCAGAAACATTTTGACTCTCCAGTTTTCTAAGGGATAATTTGTTCCACCCTTTTGGGTATCATCCAAACCAAGACATTTTTGAGAGAGAAAGACAGCTCCAGGACAATAACAGGTGGAAACTGGGACTGTCCCAAGCAAACCAGGATGTATGAACAATCTATTCACAGAGAACTTTCAGATGGGAAGTGCCTGTGCCTAATTGTACATGTTATTGTGGATATGGATCAGTTTTATGAATAAGAATATCATTTATTGCCACATGCGAGCTGAACCTGTACCACTTATCTTTTATTTTCACAGCTCCTTGTACAGCTTGTATTTGCTCAAGTGTGCTACATGGACAACAGGTGGCACCTGAGACCATTTCAAGTGTGATGTAGCAAACATTAAATTTTTTAAAGTACTGTGTTAAGTCTATATTTTTGGAAGTAAAATTTTTTATTTTAAAATAAATTTATTTAAACCAAGTTTGAGTTGGTTTAAAGAAAACAATTAAGTTAGTTATATTACATTTGGATTACAGTTGGATTTACAATTACATATACTACAGTTGGATTCAGATATAGGAATGTTGACCTGGAATGATGGATATGTGGGGAGCCCTACTTGATAATACACAGCCAGTAGAATGAAAGAATAAGCTACTCAGTATTTGAATAAACAGTATTATAATATATCACCTTGAATTCCAGGAAAAGTGCTTTGTAAGAGCTGGAGATATAACATATACCCAATCGTGGCCCAGGTGAGGGGAATAGAAGTGGAGTATTTGCAGCTAAGATTAGTCTTGGATATATTTCCTGGTAAGTCCTGGGTTTCACCACTATTTTTGTACGTTATTAATGTAAACTATGTATGAATAATTGTTAAAACTTGGCAAAATTTAATACATACACTGGTTTAAACTTTGGGGGACATTTTATTCGTGTTTATTCTTTGAGAGACATGATTTAGGATGGAGACTTAGTCTTGTCTTGAGAATTTCAGGAATAAAGAGTCTTCAAACGCTTTGAGTAGTTCATTTAATTCTCCAGGAATCAAAAAGGTCTTCCTAACATCTAGTCTCAGTCTCTTCTAGTTTGAATGCAGCCTCCAAAGAAACAGAAAAATTGAGGAGGTATTTATTGCCATTTTGCCTCTCGGTACTTGTTACCAAGATGCTGACAGCAGTGGACTTCCTAATCCTCACCTTAACTTGGTTTGCACTCAGTTTTCTTTTTGTTTCTGACTTCTGACAATGGAAAGCATGAATGCTTCTTACTGCTTTTGTTTGTTTGCTTCAAATGGAGACAGTTTAGATAATGTATCAAGACACTTTGGTATGAATGATGAGGTCAGCCATTAGCAATTATACTCTTTCCTAAAACATGTCAAAATATTTGAGAGATGGTCATTCACAGATATCTGTGTGCATTTGAGCTTCGGGTTTGTAAAGGTTTACAAGCATTTATGTATGGTTTTATGTGTATTTTCAGAGGGTTTTTTTTTTTTTTTCTCGCGGAACTTTGAAAAATGAAGAGAATTAAGTTGTTTCTAAAAAGCCAAAGCAGCCTGCCATCTCTTTTTCTTTTCTGGGCTGCAGTCCAATTTGCACAGCAGTTGCAAAGAAAAAGCAAACGCATCACTAGATTCAGCGAGAAATATTGTAACAGTATGTAATCTCTGTCAAGATAAAATTGCTTTGTGATTTACATTACAATAAATCCTGACCTTTAAGTGCTGCAGACTAAGCTAATCTGTGAAGTACTTTATTCCAGCACTGAATCAGCGAGTGAGGCTCAACCAAATTGAGTGCATTCTTCCCACTGTGGTGTGGGTAAAGAGCCTATATATATATCGAAGCAGATTACAGAGCATTGTTCTATGTGTACTATAATAAGTAGAATAATTGAAATATTCAATCTGTTTCATCATTGTGAAATAATAGAATTATTTTAACCTCCCTTCTGTTTGCCTATTATGGGAATTACAAGTAGCTTCATTTAAATATCATTAGGGCCTGATTTAGACAGATGAGAACAGAGAAATTCAGAATTAAGGATAAAATACCACATGACATTTCAACCTTAATTCTTTTCCCATGCATGTTACTTATTTTCATTTTCTCTTTCTCTCTTTCTCTCTCTCTCTCTTCTTCTTTTTTTTTTTTTTTTTGTAAAAGAGTTAAGATGTTACATTGAATTTCTCAATGCTAGCTTTGAATTTTTGGCTTTTTGTCTCCCCAAGTTAAGTAATAGGCTTATCAATCACTGGAAAATGGAATTTTCTTAGAGGTATTATGAATTAAAAAAAAAAACTAGGATTTACCAAATTTTGGAGACTTTTAACCATAATTTTTTCAAAAAATTTTTTTTTCCTCCTTTACTCTCTGGGCTTTCCTTTGGATTTCGATTTATACACATATTAGACAACTTTATATTGTTCCAGAGGTCAGTGACACTTTTTTTCCCCTCAGCTTTTCTTTTCTCTGTGTTTCATTTTGGATAGTCTCTATTCCATGTCTTCAAATCCACTTTTTTCCCCCTAGTAGTGCCTAGCCTGCTGTTAATCATATCCAGTATGTATATTATATTTATATTTTTATTTATTTATTTATTTCAGGTCCCCAATGTTTCATCTCTGAAAGTTCCATTAAAAAAAATCCGTTTCTCTTCTCATTGCCTTCATGTTAGCTAATTCTATCATCTCTGTCATATATGCCTCTTTTCCTATGTGGTGAATACTGAATGGATAATGAATATTGTGCTTTTTTATGGGGGGGTGAGTTTCTTGGTATTCCTTTAAATCCTTTTGAAAATAAAGCTTTTGTCCTGGCATGCAGTTAAATTCTTAAGAATCAGATTCCTTTGAGGCTAAGTTTTAAGCTTTGTTAGGCAGATCCAGAACAGCCTTTGCTGTAGGGCTAATCTGGCCCTGTGGCTAAGGCAGGGCCCTCTGAAGACTCTTCCTCATGCTTAGTGTATTACAGGTCTTCCCACTTTGGCTGGTGGGAACATGGACTCTTTCCATCCCTGTAGGAGATGTGGGAATTGATACTGCTTTTTGTTTCTTCTTTATTTGGTCAGAGGTACTATCTTTTCTTGCATGTACAGATTAGTGCTCAGCCAAAGCTGAGCCAAACCCTCCACAGAACTCTGGAAATCTCTCTGTGTGTACCTTCCTCCTCTCTGGCCTAGAAATTCTACCTGTCTTGGCCTTTTCTGAATGCCAACTTTTGTGTCTTCAACTCAGAAAGACCCCAGGGCTCATTTGGGGTTCTCTTCCCTCCCTGAGGACTGTTGACTGTCTTCAGGTAGCATGCTGGAGCCTTTCCCTCACAGAATTTCCCTTTTCTTAGGAACCTCACTCCTGTGTCGCCTACTGTTTGATGTCTGAAAACAATTTCTTCCTATGTTTTTGTCAAGTTTTCTGTTTTAGGTGGAAGGCTCCCTGTTAGTCTATTATGGCCAGAAGCAGTTGTCTCAAATAACTAGAGTTTAAAATATAGTTTAGGGGGAGTAGGTATAGCTCAGTTGTAGCATGCATGCTTAGCATGCACAAGGTCCTGGATTCAATACCCAGTACTGCCATCAAAAAAAAAAAAAAAAAGTAATTTAAGATTTTTATCTAACTATTTGTTCAGCAGTTCTTGCTAGGATACATTTCTGGAGACAACAAAGTAAGAAGGTTATTAAAACAAATTTTAGATTTGTTACAATAAACTGTAACGGCTGTCAATGCTCATTGTCCACCCACAAAACCATGGGATGGGATAATAATGATGGGATGCCATAATCCCCTCAGCAATTTAAAATCAGATTTTATTTTTACTTCTTTCAGAGTTAAACAGAAGAGAGTGTTTTGTGGAGTGCTAGAGGCCTCTTCCATTGTTTCTTATGGCAACTGTTGCTCTGTTCTATTTAAAATTTTAATTTAGTTAAGGGGAACAGTTTTTACTTTAGTAAGGCAAACTTTTGTTATTTTGTGTATTTTTTATTTTAGTTTTTATAATAAATTTATAGGGTGCCTTGAGGGTGGCCCAATTTGCATCGTAGGGGGCCACCTAAGAAACTCACCTGGGACAGACCACTCTGTTCTGCCTTGGAGCACTATTGCCTGGAACCAGAATTGTTCATGAGACACCCCACATTATAAATAGAGACATCCTCAGGGCACCATATCAATGTATACTGGAGGGTCTTCTCATGCATTTTGAGGGGGAAATAGCAGATTTGATATCCCCAAGATGACAGTGTACTTCTGATGCTAAAAGGATACTTGAACACTTAGCTGAAAAATTAATATTTTTAAAGGGCAATTTCATAGTTTCAAACAATCTCAAAATTAAAATATAGTGATTTCCTAGACTATGTGCTTTAGTGCCAAAAAAGAATATGAAACTAATAATTTGAAGGAAAGAGTATATAAAAATATTGATAGATTGGTATAGATAAGGGCACACAACACACATATACACGAATAGTCTTTCAAACTGCTATTTATTTTCCTGCTAATTTTTAAAAAGTGCCAACAATGGACTGTTATAACCTGATGATTTTGTAATATTCAAATTTTCTGTGACCTAATCTGCAGACTAGAGTGTAAGAATAGCTCACCAATCTTTTGTGATATCAATCAAATATTTACCTCTGAAACAGTGATTTCATTTTTATTAGGAAGAAACCTTGTTTCTTAGCCTGTAACACTTTCCAATGATTTGGGGTTTTTGCCATCCTCAGGTCGTCAGACTCCTCTCCACCTCCGTATACATGACTGCTGACTGCACAGGTCATGTAACTGTTGATGTTTTGTCCCTGTCTGCTTGATTTGGAGGTTTAACAGGATACCTATTTTGTTTTAGATGTTGGATTTTGGTTTTGCTGTTAAAATTGTTTTCTGTTTTTATGACAGAATTTGGGGAGTTTCAAAACTACCCTACTGCCACTCCATCTTCCCAGAATTTCCCCCTACCTTGAATTCTTAAAGCTTTTGTTTCTTCATCTGTTAGAAAAAAGAGAACAAAATGATATAACATTCTTTCCAATTCTAAGATCTGTGACTGTATAACATAACCCTAATTGGGCCCAAAATTTTGTAAGGAGTACATGACGTATAGCCTCACTCTCATATTTTTATGTCTAAGTTGCTGTATGCTGTGATTATATTTTGTCCTCTGAGTCAAAACTCATCCTTATATCCATCCAGCTATCCATCCATCTTAATAACAGTGAACCTCTGCTATGTACTAGTTTTGCTTCTCCAGGTACTGATCAGGTTTGCTGTGCTATTTGAAGCTGTAAATAGCCACAGTATAAATGTCATTTCTGAGATATATGATCACCTAAGCAGATCTGATTGTTACTTGAAGGTGAAATGTGAGTGTTATGGGGTTTTATTTTGGTTGTGGGGTGGGGTCAGGTGGGTAGGGATAAACTACTCCAGCTTTTTGACATAGAAGATTTCTTTCTTACCATCACAATCTGGACCACTTAGCATAATCAAACCAGGGTTTGAAGTTTCTCCAGGATTTAGCAATCAGTTAAAGAAAGTCAGCTGACCCCAGTGGGTTAGTAACCAGACTCAATGAGCTTGGAAGAACTGGATAAATCTAGGCTGGTGGCAGGTCACTGGGGTATACCTGCAGGACTGTGATAATTTAGTGTTATCAAATAGCCCACGTAGGCAGTTGCCCACTCTGTTCTGATAAGGGACTGTCCTGCCGAATAGTTGTTAGGAGAGACTCCAGCAAATGGAGGCAGAAGACACAATCAGGGAATGCACAAGGGTATCGTTTCCGGCTGTGCTTCATTCCTCCAGAAAGATCTTGAGTTCAACAAATGTAGATTATTTACTTTTTACCATATTCCCTGAGTTCATAAAATTTATATAATAAACATTTATGGAATACCTTTCATGTACCAGCCATTTTGTTAGGTACTTTCTCTTTTTTGTTAGCATAATTTTTTCTTATTAAAGTCATACTTGCCCATGCTTAAGAAGTCAAACAATATTTCAAGACATTAAAGTTAGCTGGCCCTGGTTTTATTTCTGTCCTCTTCTAATTCCGTCTCTCCAGAGGCAACTGGTTTAAATTGTTTTAAACTATTTATTCTTATATTTGCTTTCCTATATGTAAATAACAGCTTTTATTGCTATTTCTTGATTTGTCAGTTTTAAATATTATTTATTGACTTCCTGCTCTAGATTATGGTTTAGCTCTCTTATATCCCCATCCCTTCAACACAGATGTATTTCCCCTTCCCATACCTTCAGTAAAATTATATAATCATTTTTATTTAAGTCAATATTTGTTTACATTGTTATGATCATGTAAATATTATATACAGATAGTGAAACATATGTTATACTATGTTTCATTTTCTTTCAGGTATAGCATATTTCCTCTGAAATTTAAAAGAAAATTCTTTTTTTTTTTTTTTTTTTGTTTCTTACTTTTCTATGTAAATGTAAGTATCATTAACCCATTCCCAATTCTCTGACAGAACTGAAATCCTAACACTGTGTGTAAGGTATCCCTTCTAGAGGCCTCTTTCCTCCTGCTCTGATCTGCACTGGTTGCTCCTCAGGCCACATGGCTGTCAGCCTGAGAGTTCCACTCCTATGTCTGTTACACCTTTTTACTGTGCCTCATTTGACTCTAATGCTATTGCTGACTTTTTCATTCTTTTAGTCTCTTTAGTCTCTTCATGTTTCAGTTTTGGATTTTTTTTTTTCCAATGCAATATTTTCCAATTTATTAATTCTTTCTTTCTTTTGCTTGTCAAAACTTTTGTTACACCCATCTACTGATTTGTTAAACTGTTATTTTCTTTTTCAGTTCTAGAATTTTTATTGAATTCTTTTTAATATAGACTTCAATTTTGATGAAATTCTTCATCTTGCCATTTATTTTCTTGAATATATTATTATAGCTATTTTGAAATTCTCATTGACAACTCTAATACCTAGACACCTGTGGGTCTGCTTCTATTTTCTCTTTTTTTCCTGTTCGTTATTAGTAATTTTTGTCTTCTTGGCATGAATAAGTTTTGACTTAATGCTGGACTTTGTAAATTAAAAATTATAGAAGCTCTGGATGACTTTATCTTTGTATAGATATAGATATAGATATAGATATAGATATAGATATAGATATAGATATTTCCCCCTGGCAGGCAATTAGAGGAGGGATCACCTTGATGTATTTGTGGGTAGTTATTTCTAGTCTCTTCTTCCTCTTATAGTATTTCTGTTGTGGGATTCCAGCTAAGTCTGGAGGTCTTTACCAAGAACTCTTATCCTTGGCAGGCTTTGAACTCCAGTTTTTGTCTTCTTGACACTGTGGTCAGTTGAAGACTCTGCTTTGATTTTAACTCCTAACTGCAGTTTTCTGGTTAGTTTCTTGGCTCCTAATCTTGTACAACTTAATAATCTGCAAATACCTTGAGGATAGAAAATTTCAAGGAATGTCAGGTTTACCTCTCCCTTTAGGATACTGGATCCTCAAATTTTGGAAGCCTAGGTATCCCTGAACTTAAATTTGGGTCTCCCCAAACCATGGAGACTGACACAAACTCTAGGCCAACCCTTCTGGTTCAACTTTAGTGACCCACAATGAAAATCAACACTCTGAGGGGAAAGAGCATCAGTGAATATAAGGCTCACCTCAGTGAGTTTCCCCTTTTTCTGTGATTTTGGCTCTTCAAGTCCTCACTGCCTTTGTTGTTTCCAATGCTTTTTTTTTTTTTTTTAAAGCCTTATTTTTATCTAGCTTTTAGTTTGGAAACTTAAGACGTTCAGGATTTGACTTTTTTTCTTGTATTATTTCTATCACAATTTATTTCCTTCCATTTTCCTTGTTTTGTTTTTTCCTCCTGAAAACCCTGATATTTTGATACTGTGCTTCCTGGATGGATCCCTTAATTTTTAACTTCTTTCCCTCTTATTTCTCATTTCTATGTCTTTTCTCTTGGGCCAGTTGATTCAGAGAGGAATCTTCGATGTTATGTCTTGGGGTATGTGCTAAGAATGGCTACTGCTACTCTGAGAACCAAGTAGGAGTTGAGGAGAAAGATTGTTCTAAACATGAACTTGCACTCAGTGCCCCTGGTTTCAACTTGGTACTTTGCCCTTGCCTTCAGCTGTAACTTCTGTCTCTGGTTCCAGAACTTCCCTGGTTCATCCTCTCCAGATAGTAAACTTCAGTCTTTGGCACAGATGGAGGAGAGAGTTTTGTGTATCATTTTGTCTTCAGTCCCACTCCACACATAGCTTCAGAGTCCTTGGTGCTGTGAGTTCTTGAGACTCTCCAGGCTCTGTAGCACAGTTAGATTTTAGACTTAGGTTTCAACTACCACTGAAATGTTAAGACATTTGCCTTTTACTCATTTGCTTTTCAGCTTTTAAAATTATCTTGTCAAATTTTGTCTCCTACATTCTTCTTGTTTTTGTTGTTCTTATAGATTTTTACTTAAAAGTTTTTTTTGTTTTCTTGTTCTTTTTTTAATCTAGAGCTTTGGGGATGGACCAGAGAACAGGTGTGTTTAATCCACCATACTTAACAGGACATTTTAGGTGCTTTATATACATCACAACATATTTCCACAGCAGGTATTAATATATATAAAGAAAATGCTGAAGGAACATAGTAAATGACAAAGTTGGAATTAAATTCAGTCTGTCACCAAAGCTCTCATTTTAGAATAAGGGTTTTTTTTTTTCCTTTTTACTTTGAAATTTGAGCTTTACTCACAAGTCTGAAGAAATCCAGTCCTTTTCAAAATCAAGTGATTTATGAAAGAAGAATTTTTTTGCAACATGCCTTCACCTTCTCTGTTTAGCATTAAGTTCTTATATTCTTATTACACCATAATGAATTATACATTTTCAAAATCAAATGTAATTTTACTAGTATCTTTCTCATTGTAGTTTTTATTTTGTGCTTGAAATTACTAAAACTGCTCTGAAGAAATTATTCTCTAATTAAGACTTTTCTCTAAGTTAAGATGATTCTCCCCAATAGACTATATCCATTCTCTTTCATAGAAATTAAAGTTTCTTGTTTAACCTTTGTGTTATGTTTTGCTTAAAGCCCGAAAATTTCTAGGAAGTTTCTTATTCTGTTTCCTTTTGGGCTACTCCAGAATTCCCTTTTGCTTCCTCCCAGCATATCTTTGACCCTGGAGACGTGTAGTAAAAATTTCCCCATATATTCAACACACAATTAATGCTTTACTCTTTCTTATGGGTAACAAGTAAGATCTATGTGAAACAAATAAGATCTTTTTTCAGAAGACAGTTTTGTAATGAATGGAACATATAATGTCTGGCAAGATTCTGTAAGAAATCTCCATCTAAAAATTGTGCCAGCTTCACTTTAATATTTCTGCTAGGGAATGGAGAGGGCCCTGCCTACGGGACAATTTCATATAAGGAAATAGAATTATATGGGCTATCGTCACTTCCAAATATTTTTCTTCCTTGAGAGTCATAAAGGACCATTCCACTGATGCTGAAAAACTGGGTTTGAACTGCACAGACCTATGTATACTCAGATTTATTTCTATAGTAAATACTGCAGTACTATATGATTCACAGTTAGTCGACTCCCTGGATGCAGAATGGCAGACACAGAGGAATTGTGTTTTGGAAGAACTGTGGGTATGGAGGACTGACTGTAAGTTATATGTGGATTTTTGACTTCTCTGAGGGTCGGTGCCCTTAACCCGTGTATTGTTCAAGGGTCAGCTGTGTTTCCCTCTTGAGGCTGTCACTTACTTTCAGGCAAAACCTCTTTGTCTGCTCTTCCTTTCCTATTTTCAAGAGGTAGGAGAGTTATATCTACCAAACATTTGCAGGAAATATATCCAGATAATCAAAGAACTGAAACCAGTGTGGAAGCATGTGGTGTTGGATAACATTGTTTGAACTGAGACTAAATTGGGTCTCAAATCATTTCATTGGTCTCTAAATCTCTTGCCACTCTGAAACCTCCATGTTATTATCTGTTTTGAAAGAATTTGATTTTAAAATTACTTTTCTTTTCATCTATTTAAAAAAATTTCTACTTCCTAGGAACTCTCTCACCTTATTAGATCAGAAACCTTCACTTGCTCTGTATCCCCTTTGAGTGATTTGTATGTTTGGTTTACTCTATTTTTCCTTCAAGTTTTCCTTTTTTTTTTTTTTTTTTTCCTGTGGTGATCCTTGAACCATTCTGTGGTGTTCTGTGTCTCCCAACTAGATTGCAAGCTCTTACAGTTAACAAAGGAATGCCATGCTGGCATTACGTAAAAATATGCTCAATAAATGTTTTTCCCCTAAATACGAAAATGTGTGTTTGTATTTTAATTCTGTAGTGTGTGTTCTTTAGTGAAGAAACTGATGAAAGAGCTCGTTTCCATGGGGGATCCTGAATGGTTTGCCATGAGCAAAGAAACAACAGGTGGCTCTGATACAGGAGTCTTTTTAAACTAGGGTAGTATATCTAAGATATTCTCCCTGATATCCTACTGGCATACACAGACCAGAGGAAGATAAAAATGAAATAATTATAAGGAAACAGTTTCAAAATAAAGTAGTGAAAGCCTAGCTGAGTAAGTGGTCTATTAGCAGACAGAGGAAGACTGAAGAATTTTTCAAAACAAGCAAGCAAAGGGAAATCTAGAAACCACAAAAGAATACATATCTAGATCTATTATAAATCATAGTGACCTCTTCTATAACAGGGGCAGTTTCCAACAGGCAACTCTGGGCAAGAATTTAAAAATTGGTGTTAAAGCTAAGCAGGGAAAAATTAAATTGTAAGCAAGAATAGCTTCAAAATGACTTTGTTTCAAAGCCTTTTAATGATAACAAAATAGTAGCAAAGAGGAATAAATCCCTGAAGGAAGAAAGGCACAGGTAAGGATTAAAATTACAAATGTTAGAAAAAGGGAATCACAAATTAATGATGCAATTTTCCCTGCAAGTGTAGCAGAAAAAAAGATGTAAGTCATTTTGAGGAATTGAGTCTCCCTGATGTATAAAAATCACTTTTTCTCTTTTAATATATAAATTCTGCAGAAATGTAAGTTTTGGGTCAAACTTGGATCCTCTCTTTCCTGCCTCATGTGTGTCTTCCTCACGTCTTTTTGTTTGATCTGTTAGGAAGGAAGCTGGCATGACTTTGCTGACATGTGTGCGAGGCCTTGCTGATATTTTAGCCTAGACTGGAGGTTGAAGTATCAGAGACTACAGGGAACCTAGGAAAAACTGAGGACTAGCAGCTGGTAACTCAGGTGATTAGAACAGAAGATGGAGAAAGATGGCAGAAGCAGATGGGTACCAGTACCTTCCACATACCAGGGTCTTACAAATATTTGATGTAAGAATGAAAAAGATGAATACAGTTATAAACATTGGAAGAAACTGTCCCACACCAAAACAGATAATAGAAATAGCTACAATGCTTTCCACATGCTAAGTGTTCTTCTAAATATTTTTGTACCTTATTTAACATGTAAAACATCTTTAGAAGCTAAATATCATCCTCAATTCACTGATTAGGAAACCGAGCTCAGAGATGTGAAGTGTCTAGCCCAAGACCTCTCAGCCTGTAGCCACTGGAGTCAGGTCTGGAATTCAAGCCCATCTAACTGTTGAGCTGTCCAATGCTGTGATGATGCCTCTTCTCCCTGAACAAAATGAGTAAGGCAAGGACGTTCCGCCTGTTTCTTACAGGATGAACTGGGTTCCAACAGAACATGGTATAGTGTTTGTTGTTGTTGTTTAACACTCTGTAAAACTGCCTGTGGGACATCTTCATCTGGGTGTTCCTTAGGCCACAGTCAATGATTAAAGGGCCTAAAACTGATCTCATTGTCTTCCCTGAAAACCTCATCTCCTTTTCCTCTTCTTTGTTTTTTCCTTCATTATAGTTAATGGCACCATAATCTAGCCAGGAACCTGTAAATAATTCTGCTCTCACAGCCTTAACAGCCAGTTTTGTCACTAAATCCTGATCTTTCACCTGTATGAGATCCGTGGGATCTGAACCTTCTTTCTATTCCATTGATGATGCCTTTGCCAGGCCCTCATTTTGCTCACTTGTGCTACTTCAAGAAGCTTTTGTTTTTTTTTTTCATTGCCTCCCACTGTGGCCATCTCCAGCCTAACCTGCAGCTGGAGTCATTGCCCCTGGTTGAAAACTGCTGCCCTAGGGGAAAAAGAAATCTCTTTTGCTCCCATGACTTTGTTTACCATCTGTCTGCTGATAAATCAAAACTTTGTATCTCTAATCCAGGTTTCTCTTCTGAGCTTCCATACTAACATTTTCAACTCAGTAAACAATACCACCATCCACCCAGTGCCTCCAACATTCTCCCTCTAATACTCATCAGTTACAGGTTCTGGCAGTTCTACTTTCTGAATAGCTTTCTTTTCTGTTCACTTTCCTCCATCCAAACTGCCACTTTTACGGTCCAGTCTTACACTTCTGCAGTAGCCTGAGCCACTGAAGCAGCCATGATAATGCCCTAACTAGTGGCTCTGTATCCATGGTTTCCCACTTTTAATTCATTCTCCCTGCATATTATAGTTCATAAACTGTTACATATACTTTTTTCTTTTACATTTTAACTTCTCTCAAGTCCAGATATGTCTTACAATTGATTTAGTATCTATAGTTTGATTGGCAGCGTTTTTTTTGTGTGTGTCATTTATAAAATGATGGTGTATTTTATACTCAGTGGCATCTTAGAGCTGATGAAATATAATAATAGGAAAAATTATCTTTCTGAATAAGCTACTATTCTGCATAGAACCTTCAAGGATTCCCCATTGTCTTTAGAATAAAAGTCAAAATTCTCAACATGCCTATGAGGCCCTGCATAGCTGGCCCTTGTTTACCTCTGTAGAATCATTTTGTGCTAATCTTCTAGTTAGCTGTCCTTCAGCCACATTTGTCCAACAAACATTTACTGGGTGACTACTATATGCTAGGCCTATGACGACATATCAATGAACCAAAAAAACAAACATGGCTGTCGCCTCATGGTGCTGACTGTGCATTCATAGTTGCCTGGCCTATCTTGAATTTGCCATGTTATTTCTTGCCTCAGGACCTTTAAATACGCTAGTCCCTCTCTCAGGAAGGGCCTTCCTCTCCCCTCCTCCACTTTGCCCATCTGCCTAGCTAAAAGCCCTACCTATCTCCTACTCATTCTTTAGGGCTTATTTTACAGAGTACTCCCCAACAGTCATCCTCTTCATTACCCCCAGGACTCCTGCACTTCTTTTCCTGGCATTTTCAGTACTTACTTGGGATCTGTCTTCCCCTCTGGACTGTCGGGTCTGTGCAGGCAGGGTCTGTATCTGTCCAACTCACGGCTTTCCCTCCAGCCCTTAGTCCAGTGCCCAGATCATATTAGGGCCTCTTTAAATATTTATTGAATGACTAAGTAGCGGGATTGGAAACATGAATTCAATTTTGAATTACTGTGAGTTACCCTGAATTTGTTATCTCTTGCATATATTATTAAAACAAAACAACACAAAATGGAACCATCAACATATGGGGTTAAATGAGAAGTTTTAGGTTGACAGGTGAGAGAAGAAGATGCATTATCAGTTTCAAAGCTGAGATGCACAAAAGTTGGTATTAACTATTGTAAATATGTCCTTCCATAAAATAAGTGCTATAATACTCTAGCATCATTATTTTCATTACAAATCAATATACTGGCCAACATTTGTACAGCAGTTTTTGTGTCTTGATGGATTAGATCATATTCTTCCTCTGCTGGCTTTAAAGGCTTCCTTTTCTTTGGTCTACCCTTTGTATTGAAGATGAGCTGCCTTAGTGCATCATGGATTAGCTCAGCAGATTATACTTACGAACTAGTTGTAGATTCCATTCCAAGTGGGGAATTAGCCTAGTACTCCAGACATAGTCTGCTGTTTTACAAATATGGGTGCAGTTATATTCCCAAGAAAGCAATTCAAAAAGAAGTTTACTAATGTCATTTTGTTTTTAAATGTAGCACATTTTCCTTAGAGTTCAAAGCAATCTTTAATTGCTTGTCTTTATTTTGCTCTAAATACAAATCTTTCTTCCTTTATATATACTCTAGTTCATTACATAATTATGTGTTTCTTGTAATTGCCTCTACATTTATATTAGCATTATTTTCCTCTTGTTACCACAGAAAATTTTGAGAACTAGCCTACAAACAAACAAAAAAAACCTTGCCTTTAAAATACTCCACAACAGGTAGAGAAAGAGCCATGACTTTAGGTTTTCTAGTTATTAAATTTTAGCTTTCCTGTTTTTAGTAACATCTCTCCAAATCCTTGAATGAAAGGGCTATAAAATGTGAAATATTATTACCACAACCTATAGCAACAAACTACCTCAACATAGGTATAATCAAAAGGAAAATTTTTGTAAGCACATTCATATTCAAAGATCTTGTGATATAAGCCAACCTCTGTAGGGGTATTATTTTCAAACATAACAGGTTGACATTATATAATTACACACTGCTGGATATTGAAATATCAAAAAAGGAAAAAGTGCTTATAGTAGTACTCACAGCACACTATTATGAGTATTCACATTTATCCACACATCTTTAGAGAATTATTTCTAGTTACATATTACAGACTTTAGCAAAGATTTAGTGATTTATTTAATATCAATATTAGGTTTTGACATCAAAGTCTTAGCAAGCACAGGGAGGCATGGTCCTAAGACTCACTTCCACTCCACAAAGGGGCTCCAGGGTGAACCTCTTCTCCATTGTTCTGCATTTAGTTTGTTAAATAGACATTTCATATATGTATGTAAATATTAAAAATCCCACTTAATTATTTTTACAATTTGTGCTCTCAATCTGCTTAACTTTTCCCTTTATGTTGTTTCTTCTTTTGAGGATATTTTTCTTTTCTAAGATGAATTCTTCTTTTTTTGGTCCCACTTTACCATCCACTTCTCCTTTGTGCATCTTCTGTAGACATGATGGGGATTCGTCAGCACTTCTGATTCCTCAAATTCCTTTTCCACTATTCTCAGTGCAACCTTTCTCCCATTTAATCTCTGGATTGTAACCAGTTTTTGCCTTTCTCCCTTTCAAATGTCAGACTTCTAATCTTTCCATTCTCTTTGCTTAACTTGAACTTTTTAGTCTGTGCAGTGCACTATGAGATGCACTTTCATAAGTATTTAGGCCCCAAATGCCATATTCTTGGAACTTCACGTAGTCTCTCTCTTAAGGTGATCAGCTTGATAACCTTACATCTCTTCTCCCTACTATGTTATGTAGGTAGAATCTACTGGCTGCTTTTGAATTTCTCTCCTTTCTAGACTTCTTTTCTGAAATGAGATGTATATAGTTACAGGTGTATTATTTCATGTTTAATATTCTTGCAATTCTTTTCTAAAGTGACTTACCTATGGGAGAGGGTGACTGGGAGGAGAGGAGAGACAGAGAGCTAGAGCATGAGACAGAGACACAAATACAGTCTATTCTGGGAGGAGCATTAAGGTGGCATTTAAGAACGGTAACTATTTATGAGTAAATACCAGTAAAGAAATGAACTGGTAGAACATATAATAGTCTAGGCAATGGTAGGTAGTCAAGGGAACTACTCCCTCCCTTATCAGCAAAAGTCAGCCAACCATGCAATAACAGAATAAGTTGTCTCAATTAACAAGCCTGGATTTAAGTGGGTACATACTCGATAAAAGTGAACCAAGACTCTTCATAGTGGTTATAGGAGGCTCAAAGAGGCCCTGGAGTTTACTAAGCTAGCCATGTCACTAATTCGGTCATCTCTCCTTAGTTCTCTTGCTCTTTCATTCTGTTGCCACAAGCCAAGGATCCAGATGCTAGGATCAAAATAAGTCTTCAACTACCAGGATTTTGGCCCGTACCCCTAACCCATTCAGGGGCTGAGTTATAACCACAGTAAACATTTATAGATAGGAACTATAACTTGCAAAAGAAATTCAGTTACCCTAGTTTGTTTGCTTGTTTTTTTAGTAAATTATACTTGGTGAACCCTTACTAGGGGCATCTTTACTGGCCTTAAAAAACTTCTGTAGGTGTCATATTGAGGTATGTGACTGAAGTCATTATCTTTCAACCGAAATAAAATTGTAAATCCTGTTATCACCAGAAAACTAGAAAGAGGTGAAAGTAGGCATCAAATAAAAACCAAATGCAAATAGTTTGGAGATATAGTGTGACTACTTTGCTTTATCTCCCATAAAATCTGCTCTTCACACCCTGTGTGGCCACTTTGGGGTGTTGGTGTTCATGAATAAAAGTATTACTTTAAAAAACAAAACAAATTTCTTTGCTCTAATTAGACAGAATGAAAGCCTTGTGTTACAATTTATATTATTAAAATTTTGACATTTTCTAATGGCATAAAACAAGTTCTATTTTTAACGAAGTCCTATATTAGAAAAGTGCTTGATGAGATTTCCAAGTTCTAGTGAAGCTTGAGTTTTTGTAACTATTTGATACCAGAAATTGTGGTGTAATAAAATAACTTAGGTAGTCCCTGGTTCCATTTTAAATAGTAATGGACCTCTAGAACTATATGCACCCAGAATAATATGACTAATGATTAAAATTTAAAAAGATAATAATTACTAAAAGCATCATACATAATGGAAATTGTGATCTCTGGACAACAAAATCTTTAGGGTAAAACAGTCAAGTAGGATTTACCTACATCAAAACTACTTGAAAGGACTTTTTAATCTGGACCTTCATGAACACTACAAAGTTGCTGAGAATGACTGAACTGTATAACTGTATTTAAGAACAGCAAATGAAAAAGGACATAGAATTCTGATCTCCATGTTCAGTTATTTCTCATTAAGGAACTAAGAGGAACTGCTGTAAGCCCTAATTTTTTCTTCCATAGTTTACATAGTTTTAAAAAATATACTGTCTTATAAGATATATCTTTTTCTTGCATCAGATTCTTTATTTTTTCTTTTGAAATGTACAGTTACAAATGCTCAAAATTCACCTTGAAGAAAGCTTTATTTTGGAAATTTTGCTTTTTCCTTTTCCTATTCAATTTTCTAAAAGAAATGGCTATTTTATGCTGCAACTCTAGGTCTTATTCTATTCAAAACATTCTGGGTCTGTGTTCATTCTGTAAATATTTATTGAGCACCTTAGATGGTCAGGCATTGTGTTAGATACTATGGATACAATAGTGAATTAGATACTATCCCAGCCTCAGGGAACTTAACATGCTTGTGGGGAGTACAAACAAAAAGGAAATTGCCATACAGTAGACAGCTGGGATTGAGGTAAGAAGAGAATGCTAAGGAAACATATAAGAAGGGCATCTAGTCTAGTCTTCTTGGGTCTAAAAGGGCTTCCCAGGAGAAAAGTTAGTGAAATTGAACACTAAAGAGTGAGTAAGACTCAGCTAGATCAGGTGGGGAGGAAGAGTAGAAAGATTCCTCCAGGAAGAAGAAATAGCATGCAGGCTTGTAAACTGACTAGGTTTCCTTTTATTAAATATGTTTTGTATACTGGGGTGATGGGAATGACATTCTAAATAGCTCCTAGCAGAGAACAGTCACTACTCATTTTGTTTTAGTGCTAAAACTGATACCTTTGTATGGAGATGCATGGAGCCTTTTCATGGTTGACTACCCCCAGTAATAGCAACTAGCTGACTAATGCAATACAGTGAATGAAAACATATTTGTATGAGCTTGCTTGTAGTCATTAATAATCTGCACAAAACTGAAAAAAAGGAAGCACTTGGAAGGAATATGGCTGTTAACAGTTATAATGTGTTTGGCTGCAAGTAACAACAACAACAACAAAAATCCAACTGAGATTGGTTAAAAAATTCTGAAATTTGTTTTCTATAACTGGTAAGTCAGGAGTAAGCAGGCTTCTTGTCTTATCATTGCTGATGTGAAGTCATTGAGGATCCAGGTTTTTTCTGCCTCTGTGTTCTAGGATACACAGCATCAACTTCATCCCATTCTTGTTCTCTCCCTTGTGGTTACCATCAGGGCCTTCAGAGCTATGTGACTTCTTGTTCACATCCAAAAGGAGAAAGTGAAATCCTCTCCTTCAAGTATGGAATCAAGTCATTCCCTTCAGTCTAACTTGTGTAGCTTAGGACACATCCTACCTTAGCCCAAAAGCAGCCTTGAGAGTTACACAAATTTCTGTTTGCTCAGTGGAGAGGTACACCTCGAGACGGTGAGGAGTCAGGACATCCTCTCCTGAGTCATAGAGAGGAGACATAGATAGCTAAGGAAAATCATCCTTCTGTTAGGAAGGAGGAAGGGAGATTGAATGTGGGATAGAACAACAGTGTGTCCAACCAAGTTGTTTGCTGCTTCTTCATATTTGTTTAATTTAAATTCAGTCTCCTGACCAGAGAAAAAAATACTTCTACATCACTGGGGAAAAAGGGCATGACTCTAATGGATCCTAATTCTTTGAACTACGCGTGGGTTGGTAATTAGGCACAGATGAAGTAAACGCTGAGTTGTGGAGACCGCTGTTTTATCTTTCTTTTCCTTCACTTCCTGAATTGTACTTTTGAATTTCTACATTGGTTTTTGTGGTCCACATTTACCATAGAGTAGAAAGAAATTGCAGGCAATTATTTTGCTGTAAAAGTATTTTTAGATGTTTTGTGGGCTGTGTATCAATTACTGTATAACATAGAGTTAGGAAGGAATGTGCAAAATATATTTAGCAACCTTTTATAATATTTTAAGAGCATTTGATTCTGACACATGCTATATAATTTATAGAGATGCAGGTTACATCATTATAAGGTTACATATTGGGAAATCTACGAAAAAAATTCCTTAACAAAAATACCTTCTTGAAACACAGACTGAGGAATGTTCCCTCAAAGGAAAAATATGTGATGATTGCTCAGGTTTTTCTTTTCTTTTTTTTTTTTTTTCCACCTCTTTATTTTCTTTGTATTTCCTATGCAACTATAGTTTTGTAGCTTCTCGTCATGACAAATAGGTGACCGACCCAGAAGGAGTTTATGTCTATTGAATGATTGACCCTTATTTTTTATTCAGGACTATTCTTTCCCTCTGGCTACACAGGGTGGAGCGATGCGCTTGCCAGAGGCTGGGCAAAGATAAACATAGTGTCTTATGGAAGTGGCAGAGTGCAGCTACATAAGCGAGTGCAAAAGGGTTTTTTTTTTTTTGCAAGTTCGTTCAGGGTAAACTTTGATGGGCAGAAGGGAGAATAAAACTAGTAAGTTAAACTAGAAAAATAATGATTTGCATTTAATATTTGGATAGTGACATATTTTTCAGAGTATTTTTGTATACATTATCTCACATAATGGAGTAATCCTGTGATAAGAGAAGGATGGTAATATAACCATTTTACAGATTAGGAAATCTCTATATATGAGGGTTAAATGAATTGTCCTCAAGTTTAAGAATGAGGTTTAGGAACTTAAACTTTTCCTCCGTGTGTGCGTGCGCGCACGCGTGTGTGTGTGTGTGTGTGTGTGTATTTTCTAGTAAAATAATTCACTTCCCTCTCTTTTTTTCAAGAGAACAGAACAAAAGACAAGGAAAACAAAAGACAAAAGAGAGAGTTGAATAAAAAAAAAATCCTGCTATGTTAAATATACATAATCATCAATTTTTAAAGTATACACATTTGCTGGATTATGAGCTCTTATAAGGCAGCAATTGTGAATTTCTAGAAATTGAATGACTTAAAATACCTTAAAAAATCCTTTAAAATTCAGTATTTTCAGAGAAAGACAAATACCATACAACATCACTTATATGTGGAATCTAAAAAATGATAGACATAAACTTATTTACAAAACAAATAGACTCACAGACATGGAATTTATGGTTGTTAAACAGGAAAGAAGGGGAGGGATAAATTAGGAATTTGGGATTAACATATACACACTACTATATATAAATAGATAAACAACAAGGGAAGCACAGGGAACTGTATTCCGTATCTTGTAATAACCTAGAATGGAAAAATCCGAAAAAGAATAGACATATATTAAAAAAACACAGCATTTTAATTTTTACTCTTTATTTTTCTATCAGGTAGAGCTCTCACACATCCCCTTTAATCTCCTGCAAGCGCTTTTCTTATGCCTGTGCAATTATCCTCTTACTCCACCCTTCCCCCAAACCTAAACTTACCACTCTTATGAGGGTGTTTGAGGCTTAAATTACTTGTGAAGCTTCCACTCAAGGCCTGGAGACCATTAATGGGCTCTCTCATATTATTCAGAGGCATCTATTTAGAAAATACATTCAGGGGAAGGGTTGTTGCTGGGAGTCTTTGAAATCATATGTGTCACATGGTGGTTTACCCATTCCTCGGAATGCTCCCACATACAGTCTTAAGAATTTAATGATTGACACAAAGTTGCCTCTCACTAAACAGCTATAGATAACTATTGAGTTTGCTGCCGGAGTGACTGTGTTGTGTGATTTTGTGCTTTCTGAATACAAAATAGGTCTTTGAGTAAGGTATGCTTTTTGACAGCTGCTGATAACATCTGAGAGACAATTTAATTCCTCTTCAACTAGAGCAGCAGAAAATAAAAAAGTAAACAGGCTACATCACTACTCTTGCTTATTTGATGAATATCAATAAATATGGATGAAACACCTGAAGGAGCACACGAATGCCTAGTTAGCAAATTTGCCAAGTATGCAGACAATGGGTGTACTGCATGATTATGTTTGTTGAAAATAAAAACGGGAGACACATAAATAGGGCTAGTGAGAATGAAGATTCAGTGACAGCATCGCATAATGCTCATAAGGCATCTTTCATCTTGGGTAGTTGAAAGCATTTTAAAAGTGTCCTCATGACACCCTTCTGGTGCTAGTAGGTGGTAAAGAAATAACGGCTCCATTTAAAACAAAAGGGTTGCTGAAATGGGAGTTGAAAAGCGAAGTGAACTGCTCAGTGTCTCTGTCTCAGAAACGGAGACTGAGTCTGTCTGTGGCAAGTGTATGGTGTCATTTGCCCCCGAGCAATCTTTTTCTAGCTCTGTATAAATTATCTACCTGGCAAAAAGAAGACTGAAGCTGGGAGCAAAAATATGCTTCTGTGGGTGTAATTGTATTCGTGGCCAAATAGAATTTGGACTTCTTCCATTAGCAGGAATGCCTGGTGGTAGTACTAACTTTAAAACCCCGAGTCGTCAACAAACAGAAGGAGCCTAGCTGAACAGGATTAGAGAGGAAGAAATGAAAAGATAGAATGAATACACAGGCGCAACCAAGGATTTAATCTCAAACTTCCTTGAGGAAGATGAGTTTGTGGGAGGATTCTTTCCTCGGGGCTGGGCTCATTTCTTTCTCTTCCCTTCCCCAACTACTATTCTTGTCCCCTCTTGCTTCCTGGTTTCCCCAAAGTCAGGCCTGGGAACAACCAGCCTCCAGGGCAAGTTTCTTCATGGTGAGGAGTAGCAGTACTGAGGAGAGTCCTTCCTCCCGCTGAGGAGGCTGGGCATTTCCCTGCAGCACCTTGCTGGGTCACACTTTCATCTCATCTTTTACTTCTCTTGTCTTCCCTCACACCAGCTCCCACCACACTGGTCCTTGCTTTTGCTCATATAAACCAGACATGCTCCTGCCTCAGTCTTTGTACTTTCTGTTTGCTCTGCCTGGAATGTTCTTGTTACTCAAATACTGTTTTCATAATATGCCTTTTCTGGCCCCTCAGTCTAGATTTAGAGTGACAAGTATCATGTTTTGCTGGGACTGAAGATTCCTAGGACATGGGACTTCTAGTTTTAAACCCCAGTCAGTCCCAGGCAAACTACGATGCCTTGGTCATCCTAGTTTTAAATTGCACCTCCTTCTATCTGGCTTCCCTCCTTTACTGTTTTTCTTAGCATTTATCACCATCTATTTTACTATACATTTTATCTACTTGTTTATTATTGCTTGCTTTGTCTTCTCCCCCAATGCTAACTCCATGGGGGCACAGATTTTTAAAGCTTGGTTTTTTTTTCACTGTTACATCCCCTGCGTCCAGAATGACTCAAAGTAGGTACTTAGTAACTGTTTTTGAGTGAATAAATAAATGAACGAGAATTTTAGAAAGTGTTGATCATATATGAAGAAACTATGTTGAGGATATATTTCCTGAAGTGAATTACTGAGTCCATGAAGTTTTGGTCAAATGTAATTTGATTCTCGATTGCATTTTTTCATAATGAGTGATACATCTCTTGTTTATAATAATGTATGTAAGTAATACAATTATAATGTGCAGTACAGGCCAGTCACAGTTCTTACCAATTACTGCTCCATCTAAGGAGATTGCTCTGCTTAAAGCAGCCCCTAGTTGAGAAAAAAGCCATATGTAGTTCATATCTTGGTATGATGGCATTACCTACCCCATCTTTATGTCACTGCTGGTTGACTCAAGGAAGGACAATGTATCTGGTCTATAAGCTGTCCAGTGAATGCCCTATGAGGTGACATTTCTTGGAAATTTAAATAATGTTTTTGTTCATAATTTAAAATCAAAGTGCTATTTAATTCATTTAAAAATGGTTTTGTAAAAATTGACAATAGAATGTAGCATTACACTTAAATATCATGTTGGTGGATCATTTGTATGGGTTTAGGTCAACTGATTTTAATCTATTGGAATGTACTTGTAATGGAAATTCAGTTAGTTTTAACCCATGCAAGTACCTCATTTGCCCCCATGAAAAATTAGGCATATGTTTGATTAAGAAACATAACACTTTTCTTTCAATCGAGTTATCATTGGATGACTTCGAAAGGCAAACATACAGAAAACCAAGTGAATTATAATCTCTCACTGAACAAGAAATCAGAAGTCATGAGCTGCCATATACTTAGGATGGCATTCTTGGGTATCTGACTTTACTGATCTTAGACCTAATGTGGAAAGCCTGGCCAAGTTGTCCCATTGCTCTGTTATTTGCAAGCATTTGGGCCATCTCTCACATGTCCACGTTGATGAGGGGCTATGGGGAGAGCACTGAATCTGGGTGCAGCCCTGGGTCCTTGTACCTTCTCACCGTTTAACTTTTCATGTGACCTGACGTGATCACTCAATCTCTTGGAACTCGAAACTCATAATCTGTAAAATGAGGATGATAAAGGCCTACCTACCTTACCAGGTTGGTATAAGCTCAAAATAGGAGTGGAGATGCTTTGAAAATCATTAGGTGCTGTGTAGGGTAAGGTGAGGTGAGAGGTGAGGTGTTGTCCGAGTGCACGTGTCGTAGGTGATTGAGCAGCTGCTGCCGGATGGTTCTGAGCGTGGCTCAGGTTCACACCTGTATTCCACCTCACCGGTGAAGGTTTTCCCTCTCACCAGTGATATCCAGATAGCCTCAGGAATGGAACCTGCATTTTTCCCCTTTGGATCTAGGAGTCACTTAGATTTTGTTCTCGAAGTGCTTCGTTAGGGAGCTACTCTAGCAGCTTCTTATCTGGTTTAATCGAGTCACCGTTAGAGAAGCAGGTTTTGTCTTCTGTAAAATAGGCGTCAGTCTTCCATTTTCAAACTAGATTCTATCTTGGTAAATTGGTGGACAAAGAGGCTAAATAACGTAGTGGTTAAAATGGACCCTGGAGCCAAGCTGTTTATGATCAAATCCCACCTCGGCCGTTTACCAGATACTTGTCATTGAACAAGTGATCTATTCCGTATGTGTCTTGTTCTCCTCTACCTCACAGAATGTATAAGAATTAAAAGAGTTAATAACACAAAGTGCTTAGGACAGCTTCTGATGTGTAGGGAGTGCCATGTAATTGTTACTATGGTACTGACACCTCACTTAAATGGGGTGACTTAGGCCTCACCCCAGGCCTGGTTTCTGGTATTCTTTTTGTAAGGATCCACCAAGAGCACACTAATTATGCTTCATTTCACTTCCATGACACAATGCAAATTAAGTATGATCTCTAGGGGGTTGTATCCTCCTGCCAGTCTCTCCTCTCCCCACAGAAAAATCCATGGACTTCAGGTATAGTTTTGGATTATTTAGAAGCAATAATGTGCAGGACAGGCCAGTCACAGTTCTTACCAATTACTGCACCATCTAAGGTGATTGCTCTGCTTAAAGCAGCCCCAAGTTGAGGGAAAAACCACTTGTAGTTTCTTGCTATGACGGCATCACCAATCCCATCTTTATGTCACTACTGGTTGACTCAAGGAAGGACAATTGACTCAGTGCATCTGGGCTATATGCTGTCCAGTGAATGGCCTATAAGGTGAGTTTGTGAATAGGTTCTGGCAAAACACGGATGATTATTTAGGCCAACTCAGATGTTCCATTTGGGTACATCTTACTGAAGATGTGTGGAGAAAGCAAGAGTTATTTTATTAGCAGCAGTAGGGCTGAGTGAACTGAAGTGGTGAGTAAGCAGTCATTACTTAGAGGGTAAGCTATGAGCAGGGAGAAATCAGGCATAAGCAGAAGGCAAAAGGTACACTATATACAGCACCGAACGAGATGGTTGGCTTGGTCGTGGCTGAAGCAGAAGCAGCAGAGGTGTTGGTGACGGAGGGAGACTGACAAAATCCTTCTGTTAAGATAAAAGAAATTTTACAATTGATATTCTTATGTATTCTGTTTCATTTGCTTAATGTAATTTTTGAGAGTCATTCATACAGTGTGTGTTTCAGAAATCATTCCTTTTAATTGCTGTATTAGTATTCCAATTTATGAATACAACATAATTTATTTATTCTTTCTCCTGTTGATGGATATTTGGATTGTTTCCCATTTTGGGGGCTATGAATATTCCTGTATAAGTCTTTTTTGTGGCTATGTATTTTAATTTCTCTTGATTAAATACCTAGGTGTGAAATTACTGGATGACGGTATAGATGTATGTTTACCTTCACGAGCACATATCGACCCATTTTCCAAGGTGGTTGTACCATTAATACCCTTAAAAGCAAAGAACGAGCATTCCAAATTGCTCTACACTTTTGCGACATTTTATATTCCCATTTTAAAAAGTTGAGGTTTAACTGGTATATAACATTATATAAGTTTCAGATGTACAACATTATATTTGACATCTGTATACACTACAGAGTGATCACTACCAAAGGTCTAGTCACCATCCATCACTGTACAATTGACCCCTTCACTCTTTTTCTCTACCCCCAACCCCTTCTCCTTCTGGTAACCACCAATCTGTTCTCTGTATCTATGGGTTTGTTTGTTTTATTTGTTTTTGTTTTTAAATTCCACATATGAGTGAAATCATGTTATTTGTCTTTCTCTGTCTAACTTATTTCACTTAACATAATAACCTCAAGGTCTATCTATTTTGTCCCAAATGGTGAGATTTCATTCTTTTCTATGACTCAGTAGTATTTCACTGTGTGTGTGTGTGTGTGTGTGTCACATCTTCTTGTTATTTTTTTTAAGTTTTGTTTATATTAATGTTTTTGGAATTATATCCTACTGTGGTTTTCATTTGCATTTCCCTAAAAATTCATAATGTTGCATGTTTAAAAACTTTTTTAGTGACCCTTTGCAAATGTTTTTCTATGAGATGTTTAAGTCTTTTAGGCATTTTTTTTAATTAGGTTACTTGTCTTTTTATTGTTTTATTTATAAGAGTTTTATATACCTGATTCTTTTTTCAGGTAAAGGTCCTGAAAATATTTTTTTAGTCATTGGTTTGCTTATTCATTTTCATAATTTTTTAATAAACCATTAATAAAACCAGATGAGCAGAATTTTAGGCACATTTTGAGACTGTGAGTGTTCCTCAGAAAATTTTTAAGACAGTTTATTGTATGAATCAGAATATCTCTGAGTAAAATATTTCAGGGAAATCAGCTTTCCTGAAAATACCATTATTTTTTAGAAAGATAGAATTTAGTTTGGAGTCAAGAACATGAATTGTCTATGTGATATCTATACTCTCCAATTACTGTGATACTAATTCATTAGTGATGTTTATTATATACTGGTGGTTGTTAAAAATGTTCTCGTTGTTTTAGTCATGGGACCATTTTCAGGGAAGCAAGATTTTATGCCATACATAGAACACAAATGAAAGTTGTCATTTTAGCAAACAGAGCAGGTATGGATTTTAATTTATAGAGAGTTTATTTTTTAATATTAATTTGATTTTAAAATGAAATAAAATTAATTGGATTTTCTATTTAAAATGTGGAGCACATCAAATCATTGCCATCTTGAATTAAACCATTTACTTTCTCACTTAAATAGCTATCTTCTGCTTTTAATTTTTACCCTTTAGGTTCTAAAGTACCAGGATGGTATTTATTCTTAATATATATGTGCAAAGCAAAATTTTCCTGACCCATATGTCACCCAAATTTCATCCGATTCATATGTCATCACATTAACATTACTACTTAAATTATGGTGGCTTTGGGCATATGTCCCAAGAAACTGAAAGAAGTAGAGTCCTATATTTAGGACACCTTAAAAATCAGCTTTCCTGAAGATGCCTTACTTTTTTCAAAAAGATTGACAGATACAGATAACACACTAGTCAAGAGCATGGCATTTAGAACAGAATGGGCTTGAATTTAAGCTCTACCATTTACAAGCTGTGTGATCTTTGGTAAATTACTCATACTTTCCGTGCCTCAGTTTTCTTATCTGTAAAATAGGGATAAGGCCAGTCACTATCTCACAGTGCTGTTGTGAGAGACAAATGAATGATAAATGTAAAGCACTTAAGAGGCCCTCTATGTTAGCTGTTATTATCATTCTCCTCCATAGGAACCTGTGAGGGTGCCTGAGTGTGCCCCTCGTTTCATAAATAACACATCATGTCTTATTTTGGCTGTTTCCATATTGCAAATCTACTCTGACTCTAACCTTCCTCTGCTCAGAATGCTTTCTCTGGTCTCAGATGGATGACCATCCTTAGGTTGGAAGAGCTCCTCTGCACCTTCTATTTGATCCCATACATAAGCACAGATGCTCCTCAGTTTTCCACAATCTTCCAGAGACCTGGCTATTAGTTTTACCAAACTTTTCAGAAGTTTCCTGATTAACACAAGGTAAGAACAACAGAGATAATAACTTTACATTTGTACTAGAGGAATTCTGGGTTCCAGTAAAAACAACAAAAGGTCACCACAAAAAATACAACTCCCTATACCCTACTCCACAAATTAAATAAAATGTAAGTTGGGGGAAGAGTGTATGAAACCAGAACAGCATGGGATGCCAAACGGTGCTGCAGGGTGGCAGGTGCTGTGAGAAAGAACTGGGAATAAGATTTTCTGGCAGAAGTGGAACACAAAAGACACCAGCAAATATTCACCCTCCAAAAGAGGGGGCCCTACCTGGCTGAGAACTGCTGAGGGCAGGACTGAGAACAAGTAGGAGAGGGCTTTAGGACTTGGGGAAGCACTGAGAAAAATTGGAAAGATACAGCAGAAGATAGTAAAGAAAATACCTGTCACAGTAAAAACAGAAGGCAGATTCCTGGAGCTAAGAAACTGGCAAAACACCCTTACCTCTCTTCTCCCATCCACCAGGTTCTCCTGATAGTAAGTAAGCCAAAAAAAAAAACCCTCATTCAAATAAGAAGTAAAAATGCTGCATCCACATACAAAAGGAAAAGCAGAAAAGCTAGAGCTCGGCAATGGAAGACAGTTCACCAGAAAAACACTGCCACAGTCAGAAAATTGCAAACAATGTTCTTATAAAGGAAGGATATAAATACACACACACACACACACATACACACACACATCAGTTGAAGCTATAAAAAAAAAATCATGAAATAGAAATAAAGGAACTCAGAGAAAAAATGGCCAGACAATAGGAAGATGAAATTGGGACTTGATAGCATTCAAGAAAGAAACTGAAGAAAAAGGCAAAATTATTTCAGAAATGCAGACTAAACTATGAAAAGCACAAGATACTAGATATCATGGAACACAGTAAGGGTACAGGGAAGAAAATGAGAAAAAGGAGACATAAGACAAAAATAAAAGACAGACTAGAGAGGAAAATGATAGGCATAGATGACAAAGGAGATCTATAAATATGTAATTATAATTCTTGAGGATGAAAAAGAAAATAATGTAACGTAACAAATATTTAATATTATAATTTGGGGGATATCCCTAGTATCACATAAGATTTGAATTTCTGTATTGAAAGGATATATCATATACCTCGGAAAATTAATCCAGAACGGTTAATATTAAGACTTAAAGAAATAATAAAATTATTGAAGCTTTGGGAATAAAAAAGAATCCTCTGCATAACTAAGCAACAAGTCCAAGTTACTTATGAGAAAAAAAAATCAAGTTGTACCAGACTGCTCAATAGTATTATTCAAAGCCTGCCAAACATTGTAGAGCTCAGTACTCAAGAAAGAAAGTATGACCCATGGAATATATGATGGTATATCTATATCTATCTATCTGTCCATCTACTTGTCTCACATGTAGAAGTTTCAGATAAAAAGTGTAGAACAAGTAAGAAGTTTAAGATGCACTTTTTTCAACCTGGAAGCAAAGGCAGAAGGATCAGTAGTAGGCAATACATAGATATAGATATAGTACTAAGAATTAAAAAATATATAAAAGTATAAGGGTGATATGATAGTGTATAAATGTTATATGCCTTGACAATGCAAGAATTGAACACCTGAGGAAAAAAATGAGAGGAGGACAGATGGTAGAAAATAGTTGAGTTCAATAGTGCTTCACAAAGTAATAACTGGAAGTAAAGTAATATTTTAAAGTGACAAATCAAATGGTAGAAGTGTAAACATATTCCCAAATATAAATACTCTGAAAAATAATTATTGGCTAAAATTGGATGATGGAGGAAAGGAAGATCAGGGAAAAAGAGATTAGAAAAAAGTAGAAAAATTGGTCAAAGTGTTATTCCTTAAAAATATCACCATGGTCAGAAGTTTCCTATGCTATTTAAGCTGTTCCAGTTTAATAAATAAAACATTAGAATATGTACAAATTCATTTATAAAGGAATATAATACTGATACCAAAACAACTTAAGTTTCACAAGACAAAAGAAAAAAACCCTACAGCTCAATATCACTTCTAAATATTGATGAGTTACTATATTAAATAAAATATAAGCAAACAATATTCAACAGTGCTGTAAAGAAAAAAGAAATAGCACTTCATAGCCAACTGGGGTTTATTTTATCCCAGAAAGGTAAAGTTGGTTATATTAGTAATAGTAAGAGATTTAGGGAAAAAAATCAAGTGAGTATGTCTATAGATGCTGAAAAGGCATTGGGCAAAATTCAGTCTCCATTTCTGATTCATTAAAAAAATAAAATGGCAGTTGATAGATTAACTATACTTATCTATACATCTATCTAAATATATAAATGCATATATTTATAAATATATACACATATACACACATACGTGCATATTTGTGTGTCATCATCCCCCAGACAACATCTTACACAATAAAGGAAGCATTGGAGGTATTCTCAGTGAAGTCAGGAATAAGAGAATGACACTTGTTTTTAGCACTACTATTTAAAGTTGTATTGGCAGTGCTAGCTATTACAATTAAACAAGAGAAAAAAATAAAATGATAAGAATAGGAAAGGAAAAGCAATATGTGAATGAACAACTGGAAAATTCCGATAAAATCTATAAAAATAATTACAAATAACACTCAGAAGGTGGCGGGAGGGTGTAGCTCAGTGATAGAGCCCATGCCTAGCATACACAAGGTCCTGGGTTCAAGCTCCAGTACCTCCATTTAATAACTAAACCTAATTACCCCCCCACCAAAAATAACAAAAAGAAAAAATTTAAAAAAACACTCAGAAGGATAACAGGATATAAATTAATGTGTAACAGCTTTAACAGGCATTAAAAAATGGATTAGAAGATATAATTGAAGAGAAGACCCCATTTACAATAGTAACAAAAAGATAAAATATGGTACCTAGATAAAAATTAACAAGAAATATGCAAATCTTATAAGTTGTTCTATATATTTAATGCAAACCCAAGTTGTTTCTCAAGTTTTTAGAGAGAAAAAAGCAAGAGGCATACCTAAAACCTCAGCACTTCCTGTCTATTTTTAGAAAAAAATTATTGATATTTTTATTGGAGTTGTATTAAACTCATAAGCTAATTTAGGGAGAGTTTACAAATCTTAGAAATTGAGAAGAAAAAGATCAGAACTCAACAGAAAAATGAGGAAAGGGCATGACCATGCACAACACAGAGGGAAAGTGCCTGTGTTTCCTAGACAGATGAGAAGATACTCAACCTCAATCGTAATAAGTGAAAAGTAAGTTAAAATGACGCCAAGATGTATTTCTCATCTATCAGATTATCATCACCCAAAAGTTTGGTAATACATTCTTGTTGTAAGACTGTAGAAATAGGCACTTTATTGATTGCTGGGAAAAGAGGGTGTAAAATGTACAACTTCTCTGGAAGGAATTTGTTTGTATTTAACAAAATAATGGGTGACTTTTCCCTTTTTACCCAGCAATATGAATCTTATGTATAAATCTGTCCAAATTGTTGGAATCTTCCTGTAGCCATGGGAAAATCCACTGTAGTAACATATTCAGCAATGAGATCTTTCAGCATAAAAAGAATCCAAGGGTCCTTGTGCATTATATGGCACAAAAGTCATTAAACATTGTACATCCTGCATATGTTTCATTGCAACATGTTAGTTTTCTGAGCCTACATAAAGATATTATGGTGATACACTTTTCACTTACATGAAATACAGCCTCATCACTGAATGCTAGGCAATCTGCAAAGTCACATCCATTAACCATGTGAATCTGAACATGGTAGCAGTGATTATTGTTGCAACATATTCGTCTCTGTCAGGACATGGAGCATGTGCTAGTATTTAGGCTTCATCTTGAGCTGTTGTTGGAGAAGGTGTCGGGTGCCAAGAATGCCAAATAAAACTACTCCATTTGTTTATCCCAGAGGCAGAGGATGTTTTGAACTAGTGAAGATTTGTAGTATCTTAAATGGAGTGTTCTTTGTACTTCAGTGCAGAACCAAATTTAGCAAACTCTAACACACAAAAAAAGAGAAATAGATGGGTATCTCGACAATCTTGTGCATACTCCATGCACAATAACCTAGTTACTGAGTGTAGGTGAAGCTGTTACTGCCCTGCCTATGTTCCTGGGCACCCGCCGTTAGTACGTGCCTTCTAGCCTGGCTCCTGGTTGGCGTCCAGGGGTGAAGTTCAGCTTATCCCAGGAGCACCTTCTAGTATGTCTTAATGCTCCACGGTCCTGTACTCTGAACTATAAGGCCCAATGTGAGCGGAGAAATTTTTACCATCCCAGTCTCACACATGATGTCTCAGTCTTGTCCATTGATCTTGTCACTTCCACTTCTTTCTAGAAAACCCTCAGTCTTCATTCCACGTGTGTATTTGCTCCAATCATATCAGAATGTAATAGATTCTGATATGATTATTTTCAACATCAGATTATTTTCAAAATCTGGGTTATTTAATCTTAAATTAGACCATGAGGGGGTTTCCTACAATCCGTTGTAGTAGAAGGATTTTCAAACCTAGCTGTGCTTCAGAAGGATGCGAGGAGCTTTCCAAAAATATACGTGTGCAGGCTCCACCCCCAGAGATTCTGACTTCAGTTCACTTTTCTATCCTTGAATCTAGTACAATATCAGTTATTTTCCCCGTAGCTCTAAATGTTAGTTTCTGCTATTTTGTGAGTAATAATTAGATTTATCACACATCCTCACCCACAAGGAGAGCAACAGTTTGCAGATACGCTGCAATGAAAACCAGATATAAAACAGGAATTTTTCTTTAAAGGAAAGAGTCTGCAGAGGTTGAACGCAGCCTTTTCCATGATCTCAACGAACACTTTAAGTCTTTGGAGTCATAGCTTCCCAAACATTGCTACTTTATATCTGTGTAACAAAGGGACTCAGAGTGGTATTTTTCTAAAGACAAATGAAAAAGTGGGATATGATTTCACATTTTGGAGGACCTAAAGTTGCTTCCAGTTTTGAAATGGCAGTTTTTCCAGCTTTGAGGATCCAAAGAGCTTAGAGCCAGAGTGGCTCAATGTACCGATGTACCCCTAGGCATCCCTGCACCAAGAAAACGTCATGCTGAGACGAAGCTGGGGGAGAGTTAAGCCAGGAAGAAGTACCTTTCTCTGTTACACAATTAACATCTTATACACTTTGTCCAAAGTGGCACAAAGCATTAACGGTAATAAAAATTTTAATGCTCATAATCTTTAATAAGAGGGAGGAAGAACAAACAATATTGCCATTCAAATTTTGTAGTTGGCAGAACAGTGCAAGCTAAAAAATAAAAATCAAATGATTTTCTTAATTGTCAAGGGAAAAGATCCAAGAAAAGAATGCACATTAATGAGAAATGTTATAGAATAAATGTCTCAAAAAATGAAAATATTTTTGAAACTTTTGGTTTGCCCTATAACCTGAAATTTTAATGATGACCAGAGTTGCTTTGTGAGACTAAGTTCATCTTCACCTACACAACATGTAGCATTTTAGATCAGTTAATCTCAATTTAGCCTACTTGTTTTTTAATTAATGTTTTCTTATAAGGTTACATCAACTCATTTAGTTTTTTCTAGAAATCTATTCATCTTAAGTTTATTTTGTTCCTTTGAAGGAAAAAATTTTACCTTAGAATCATCTGTTATGAAAAGAATATTTTAAAAATAACTGAAGAAATAATTTGTATCATTCTTACGATTTTAGTTAAGACCCAAAATGTTGCATGTATACAGACCATGATCTCTGAACTGGCTTATGTTTCTGTCCACAGACTGGATTTTGAGGGGTTTATCTCTCCCTATTAAAAATTAAAAATTCTTTTGGAATAAGATAGTCAAATCTATCCAAGAACTTGTGTGAGAGATTTGGGTGGTATTGTCTCAAGTCATTAGTGCACTTCTTTCCCACTGCTTCTGTGCTCTTCTCCTTAGTGAATTTGCTTTCCCACCATAAGTCACTTAAGGAAAACATTTATACCCTAACAAAGAGAGCTTCAGGATCAATTTGTTAGTAGACAAAATTCTCACTCCTCCCTCCCTCTCTCTATCTTTTATTCATTAGTTCATTCATTTGCTTACCCTAGATACTACCATAATCAAAGAGGCGTATCTTATTCCTAGACTCTTCCTCTGTCTGCCAAGAAAGTAACAAATGTTGACAGAAGAGAAGCCACTTAAAACAAATACACATGCAATTTTGGCTAATATTAATAAGATACATGTTTAAAAGAAGCCTGTTTTCGCCAGACTATCTTATGTTATTACTACATTAGAGATTAAACTGGAGAGAATTCATCTCTCTGAGAAAACATTCAGATTCAATGGAAAATGAGTAATCATACCAGATTTCTGCTTTTTCCCCCTTGACCATGCTTAGTAATTTCACTAGTGCCTTTAAAATTTTACACTTCATAAAAGTCGAATTCCAAATTCTAAGGTCATTTGTGTGAATGAGAAAATATTTTTTGGTGAGGAAATAAATTTATACATGGTACAAAGAAATGTGAAATTTAATCTCTGGGTGGCAGCATGTATTCACTAGCAAAATGTCCTTCTTAAATAATGCCATTTCCTTTTTAAAAAAATGGATTAGGAAGTTGATAGGTCAGCAATATTCCATGGTTTAGAGTGGCAACCTCTCTTCATACATTTTTTCCACAGGTAATAAAAAGTAGAATTAATGATAACATAATTAACTGGAATTGAGTATGACTGTGAATTAAATGCAAAGGAATTTGGTTAATTAATACACCAAAGTCAGATTTTAAGGCTTTCTCCAGTGAATTTCATGATGCGCTTATCTCCCTATTAAACATTCTTTTTAATGCCTTGGAAACAGTACCCAAGCTTATAATAATTACAAATAATATGAATTTTGAGCTGTGGTGAATATATTAGATAACAGAATCAATACTCATTGGAAAGATGGAATAAAACCAATCAGATAAAATTTTGCAGCTATTAATGTAAAGTCCTAAGATTATTAAAATAATATAAAAATCATAAAATATTGTATTACAAAACTTTACTGTTATGGTTTATCCTAAATGGAATATGAGATTAAAAAAAAAGTAATGTGTCTGTTAAGGCATAAGATTACAGGCTGCATTATTTGAAGCATGGCATTATTCACACCAAGGGAGACACTCTTTCTGGAAAACTGTCTGCAGATTAGACTAAATTTGTATTATACTCTAAGTTCTAAGTGTGATACTCTAAGAGGGACATTGACATGTGAGAGTATCAAAGAGAAACAGGGAAGGTAGAATGTGGAGAGTTTGGAAAGTATGTTCTAAGAAAACACTTGAAAGGTGTCTGGATGTTTAGTTTGGAGCCACAAAGAACCTGGGTACATGGCAGCAGTGTTTGAATATTTGAAAGCCTGCCATGTTGAGGAAAGAGACTTTTTTTGTTGTTTGCTTTGGAATAATTGCTATAAGGTATGGGGGCTAGTTGTTGGAATAAGGAAAACCTTTCCAATAAGAATTAGAACCATTCAATAAGGAATTGCTTGCTGCTAATTCCCCATCTCTGAGAGCTATCCAGTGTAAATGGTTATCTGTCGAGGATTGTTGTAGAAGTCCCCTCTACTACTGAAAGCCTACAAGAGCTTTCCAGGCCTTAAGAATTTTTACTTCTGCTTTCGGAGACTTAGTGATATATAGACAAACTATCAAGATGAGTGTCTGCACGTTTACTTTTGTATTTGCATTGATGGAATTTTGGTCACAATATGGCATATCCAAATTTTTAAATAGGGTCTTTTATAATTTTTTTAAGTTGCAACTACTGATAGACAAGAATATAAATTTTAATGATGTTAGATGAGTGAAATAATGTCATCTATAATATACTGTGGTTTGGATTTTAGAGAAGATCACTGATTTAAAACAAACCTAAAGTCATGTATAGAAATAAAATATTGTATCATAATAATTTGTTGAGAAATGTTTTCCCTTTGTTTTTCGCCATAGTTTTTTTTTATACATTTGATATTTCACAAACACTGAGTTGAAATGACACTTAGATTAACTCATGTTTATGCTTTTGTGTGTTATTTGGAGAGGCTCCAATCTTCCCAAATGTATTTTCCCTGATTTTTAAAAAGTGACTTCATTTTCTAATGAAATATTTTAATGTGAATTATAATGTGGAATTATTTATCACTATCAGAGAAAATTATGCCTACATTATATTGATTTATATTTATAATTACTATCTATAGATTAAATAGTAAATATAATAATGTTAGCTGGTTTATCATTTATGTCCACTGCATTTTTTAGTGTAATATTGGCTTATTTCTCATTTAATCAATATTAAAAAGCAGTGACCACTGTCTTAAAACATTTTTTTAATAAGAAAAGAGAGTAAAATGAAGGCAACAACAGTACTTGAATTTTTTGTTTTGTCTTGTTTTGTGTTGTTACTGAGGGAGAAGGACCCATATTGCCTTGGCAGGAACCTAATACAGCATTAATTTCCCCCACTACTATAGGTGCTTATTTTCAAAACAATTGAGAAATAACAGAAAATAAAGATACAACAAAAGGTTTTAGGAATTAAGTTAAAACTTTTAACGGAGGCCTTTAGGCTTTTATTCTTTGACTAGATTGTATCCTCAACAATTTATTTTCACCAGGGGCAATGGACAGAGTTGCCCTTTATCCACACTTTTATTTTCTATGGTAATAGGGCCTTTGGGTGAGGCCATCTATATATTCCATAAATATAACTGTTATTGTAAATGGAGTGGAGCATATAAACTAGCATTCATTGTTGAAGATCTTATAATGTTTGTCACTCACCTAGACTTCTTGTTTACAGTCTCTGTGGACAAAACTGAGGTTTTAGCATTAGTCTGACTATACATATTCTTCTTTCTCTAAATTGTAGTCATTCCCTTGTGTATTCAGTTCTACCCCTGAGGTTACACCTTTCATTTTACATTAGCAACTCACCATTTCAAATATTTATATATTCAGGCTAACAGCTGTCTAGGGAAAAATAGTGTGTTTTATACTTATATCCTTCTTACCTGCTCCAATTTTTTATTTATTTTTTATTTTTTGAGGCAGTCAGAGCAGGCAGCATGGCCTCCTTTTGTAATATTTGGAAGAATGCATTAAAAAAATCACCCTAAAGAAGAAATTTGTCTTGTTTAATTAATTTTAAGTTCTTATAAAGGTTTGAAAGGAACTTAATTTAAAATGTTTTTAGTAGTCATGTGATTCAAAATGAGAAACTTTGTAAAACTACACAATGAAAAGCAGTCCTTCAATTATTTTCTCACACATGCTCAGTTTTTGCTTTCCTCAGGTAGCTTACTGTGAATTTTTAAATATACCCTCACAGAGTTTTGTTTATGCATATGTTTGCTACAAATATAAATATTTAAATTACATACCATAAAACAGACATTATATTATATATGCTATTCTGCATTTTTTAAACTTAGCAGTGGATCATACAGATTTTCCCATAACTATATAGAGCACTTTTTCATTCTTTTTTACAGCTACATAGTATTCTGCCATATTGATGTGCTATAACTGAGTCAACTGATCTCCTATTGATGGGTGCTTATATTGTTTCCAATCTTTCACTATTACAGTGCACAATGACTCACTTTAATTTCACACTCATTTCACACTTGAACAATGATATTTGTAAGATAAATTCCAAGTAGGATTTTAAAAATTTTGATATTCTTTTCAAGAAACAGGTTATTATTATTTCTTAAAGATTCTACAAGATTGACACTAGTCCTTTCTCTCTTTTGCAATGTAATCATGTGGAATCAAAAAGTTTCCTGCCCCTTTTATAAATGCCTGGCCTAATCTTGCACACTTTTCTTCTGTATCTGCTCTAGAGACTGGGCCTCCTGAAGCAGAACCCCTGTCTGGGTCCATTTGAGCTTCTACATTCTGAAACTGTCTTTGTTTTCAGAGAAGTACTGCTTTTACAAACTGTCTCTCTGATGCTACATATCTTCTTGAATTACCATTTCATTGTTTAAGAACAGGTCTCTTCTAAACATGAGAGGAAGAGTTCTTATTCTTTTACTAAATTGGTCAGCCAAAGAACAGCTTTTGGTGAATAAAAGATATTCTCATTTTAGCAAATGAAGGGGAAGTTCTCCCTCCAGTCCAATGCAAAATGTTGTTATTCCTTAAAAATGTTCTAAGTGCTCAAAGTGCTGGAAACTGTTCAGAACATACCACAGAACCCAGTTCCTCCCTACATTCAAAATGTTTACATTCTAAAAATGACAAGAGAGGGAAGGTTGGGAAGGTAGCTAGATCCGGAACAGATGGGCACATATGCCCTCTCTCCTTACCAAATGCAGTCCTATGGATGGCTCAACAGTTAATGTAGATTTCTCTTTACTAAATTTTATAAGTAACTCTGCTGTGCACAGCCAAATGACTTGAAATGTGAAGATGTAATGCCTCTTTGCTGTGCCCTGCTGTTCAAATGTTCTCAGCTTTGACAATTTATCTTGCTGGAAAATGTCTTCAGAATGTCAGTCACTTCAGTTTCCACGCTTGCCATTTGCATGTTGCACACCTGCTGGTATCTTTGGTTGTGATCTATTGTTATTTTTCTGCAGGGGTGGGGAAGGTACAGTATTGCGCTTGCAGACTTGGAGTTCAGTTTGTGTGTGGTTTGGAAAAGATTCTTGACAGTCCAGCCATTCTGCTTGACATCAATGTCACCTACAAACAAATGTTTACTGAGAGCCTGGTGAATTTTCAGTGCTTCATTAGTTACTTAGGGAGATAATCACAGCTGAATGAAAAGACAAGTTCTTTATCCCAAAAGGATTAGGTCCCACATGAGGATACACATTGATATATAAGCACACAGGTTCACAAAAGAATATTCACAAACAGTATCATCCAGCAAACACAGGTACAGATATTCCAGTTAAATAAAACTGTGGTAATAGTGGATGCATCTGATAAGGAGTAGGAGGAGATGGGGGGCATGAAGGGGACTAAAACTTTGTGCCCTATATTCTTCTCTATTGCTTGCTTGTTTGTTTTTTTTCAGTGAGTCTGTAATGATTTGTTTCAATAAGCATGTTTAACTAAAAATGAATAATTAAAAAAAAGCAATAAAATACTTTTGTATAACATTGTGTCAATTAGGATAATTATGGCTGCAAGTAATAGAAAACCCATCTTAAAAGTAACTGAAATAATAAAGCATTTACTACCTGACATAGTAAAATCACGATTGTGTCAGGGCTGGTTAATCCAGTAGCTCAATAATGTCATCAGTGACTGAATTTCTTTCCCTCTGCTCTGCTGCAAGAAGAGATGCCCCGTAAGGGGTCGTAGTGCTGTTCAGAAGCCGGAAACAGGAAGAGGGTACATCCTTCTATGTCATATTTTTCAATTGTCTCTAAAATCTTTCACTTTTGAAAAATTTTAAGCATACACCCTTCACCCAGCTTTAACAATTGTCAACAACATTTTGCCAACCTGTTTCACATATTCCTTTCCTCCACTTTTTTTACTTGAATATATTAAAACTAACATCATATATTTTACCCATAAGTATTTCAGCATGCATTTACAAATATGGACTTTTAATGTAATCATATGCCTTTATCACATATAAAAGTAATAATAATTCCTTCAAATCATTTACGCACTAATCTATGTTCAATTTTCCCTGACTAGCTAAAGGAAGAAAAGAATCTAAATAAGACCTACACACTGCATTTGGCTGTTATATTTCTGTAAGTCTCTTTTAATCTATAATAGTCTTATTTTGTTGAAGAAACTGGATCATTTATCCTGTAGACTGTCCACATTCTGAATTTGACTGATTGCTTCCTTGTGATGCAGTAAACTTGATCCTCTTCCTCACATTTATATTTAAAGACTTAGATTCAGATTCACTTTTGTTTTATTTTGCAAGAACATTTCATAAGTGATACTATGTACTTCCTACAAATTCACATCAGAAGATAGGAAATATCTGGTTGTCCTATTTTTAGTGGTATTATGATTCATCTGTGGATTCAGAAGTTGTCAATAAGACCCATTCTTTATAAAGTTCCACATCAACTTTTACGTAATATTTTGTCATCTATTGATGCTTGTTGCCTAGATTCATTTTTTCTCTTAAAGGTTGAATTTACTAGTTGGAATTCTTGAATAAAGAAGAATTTTTTCTCTTAACTATTTGGTTACTCAAAATACAAGAAAGGGAGAATAAATGCTTGATACTTCCTTCTCCTTATTTTTTATTTTATCCTAGCCTTTTTAAAGAGAGATCAAATTTACCCATCCATTCATCTTCAGGAGTTTCCCCTTACTTCTTATTGGCCACTTTTGTAACACATGTCCATTCCTAAAGTAATCATTTGCAAGAGAAGTAGAATTAGCACAATTAACTTGGATCAAACAAACTTATCTACTTGGGGTTGAATAGAAACTCAGTCTTTTGAGAAGAAGATGGCTGACTTATGTTTGAATGAATTGGGTGCTGTTAGTAGTGAAAAGGTAGAGAAATTGCTAGTGGGTAGACAACCACAGTGCATAGTAGAACATAACTATGTCTATATGCATGTGATTGTCACCTCCTTATTTTTGATCACTAGCAAGTTAACTAGCATTTACTGAAATAAACCTTACCCTTTACCTGTGTACTCTGAGTGCTCTTTAGTTTCTTTGAATCTTTATTTTTACATCTTAACAAAATCCACTACAACTTTTACTGGCTAATCTACCTCCTTCCCCCTCCTCCAATGACTTGCCATTGCTTTGTGATCCCGCGACCTGACTCCTTCCCTGGAACCAAACTGAGATCTTGCTATCCAAGCCGTGTTGTTAGTATTTGAAACCTTTATGTGAGGTTTAAGCAGAGAAGAACACTAGAAAAGCAATTTTTAGCATAGATGAGTCAAATTTCCAGAATATAGGATTTTATCCCAAGTTAACTATATTCTAGCTACCTTGAATGGTAGTGTCACTACCAAGTTGATGCCCTTCTAATTTCTGTGCCTTTCTTTTCTTCACCACATGAGGGTGATTTCTTGACAGCCTCAGGTCAAATTCTCTATTGGTTTGCTCACATATTTGAAGTCGAAATCAGACTAAGAGACTGATTATGGGGGCAATACATGGGTGGGAAAAAGTAGGTCAATCCAAAAAGAGTGTTCTGTGTGGCTTTCTGTGAGGCAAGGCAAAGAAATATAGTTTGGAGGAAAGCCAAAATAATATTCCAGAGAGACTTGTATAAATACAAGATGAAATGGTGAAGGGTGACTGTAATGGGAGAATTAATAACAGCCGTGTGGCAGCCAGGAGAGTTGGGAGAATAACATCCAGCTAACTTTTGTTGAGCATTATGATTTCCTAAGCCATGTTCTAGGCACTCAACATGTATTAACTTATGTAATCACACACAGTCATAAGAATATTATTCCCATTTTTTTCCAGATAAATTTTAGGACAGATACTATAGAAACCAACTATATGACTTTCTGAAAAAGGCAAAATTGTGGAGACAGTAAAAAGAAATCAGTGGTTGCCAGGGGTTATGGGGAGGGAGGGATGAATAGGTGGGGCACAGAGGATCTTTAGGGCAGTGAAACTATTCTGTATAATACTATAATGGTGGATACACATCATTGTAGGTTCATCAATTATAACAAATACACCACTTTGGTGGGGGACATTGATAATGGGGGAGGCTATGCATATGAAGGGATGGGGTATATAGGAAATCTCTGTAACTTCCATGCAATTTTGCCATAAACTTAAAACTTCCCTAAAAATAAATTCTATTATTTAAAAAAATGGAGATTTGTCATTAATTGGGAGCTTCCTAAGGATTCTTGCTCTTAAGAGCTCATGGTTCGCCATCTTCTATTTTTCGCAAGACCTGATTGTTCAGATTTTAAAAAATTCCATGAGTTATCTTTTATCTTTTATTAAATTACTTTTTATGCTTATGTTAGCCAGAGTGGACTTCTATTGCTTGTAACTAAAGAACCCTAACCGCATACCCACACACATTCACTCATGTTTTATAGCTCATTTTTTGAAAAAGCATTTGACTTACAAATTGTAGTCACACCTTGGCCAAATGCAAGCAAGTTTTAAGGTTATTCCAAACCAACTGAAATTTGAACACACTTTGAACATGACTTTTCAAGGTTACCAAACTGAAGTTACCTTCACTTTTTACAAACTCAAAGCCATGAAAGCATTAGAAGATATTTGTAATACGTGTAGGTAGACGTACTATTACAAACATACTATATATTTTGTGTATATAAATTTTACCTACAGAATGACAATTTTATGTGGTTCAACTTATTACACACATGAAAGAGAATCCATACTTCTTTTATTTTCTTTTTTAAAATTTCTGTGTTCTCAGGAGCCATATGTGTAGGCAACAGAATGGATGAAAGGGAACTCATGAAAATATAGAAAAAGAAGAAAGGGTGAACATAGGATTTAGAAAGGAAGAGATCAAGAATGCTTGAAAATATAGCCAAAAGAAGGAGAAGGGTTACATGCAAAATGGAGAGAAAGGGCATGTGGAAAGTTGAGTGTCTGCCGGGCACACCTGGCCTCTCTCAGCACTACCAGCATGCTGGATAAGTCTCTGGTGTAGTGATCTCCTCTTATAGGATCCAGTTCTGAAAGCTTGCCTAGCGATATGTAATTTCTAAGAGGAAACATATTTTCAAGTAGGAATACATGATACTTTTTCTTTTAAGTACTTATCAGTAAACACTTCAAAGCCTGTTATTAATAATAACATGTTTACATTTACTCCGTTTACTGAGAGTCAACTATCTAAGAATTCACTTAATCCTCCTGACAACCCAGTGTGCTAGGTTTTTTTACTCTGATTTTACAGATATGAAATCTGCAATTTAAAGAATTTAAATAACTTTCCCAAATCTTTTTGCTGGTTAATATCTGAGTAGAACTGGAACCCTGGTCTTTATTTTCATGCCTACCTCTCTCTCCAGCAGCTGCCTCAACTACTTTTCTTTTTATCCTCTCTTTAAATTGAGGGGAATGCTAAAGAAGTAATGCTGGGATTCATTCTTTGGAGTAAGGCAAAGAGAGTATGAATTTTCTTACATTAATGTTTGTCTCTGTAATGTTTACTTATGGATTTTTTTTCATGATTCTAATCTTTACTGTTTTAAACTAATGACCTAATTAAACATTTACCACTTTATTGTTTGTACCCTTGTGTCCTTGTTTTCTATATATTTTGATAACTGTCTTCATTTTTTACTTTAAAGTGGTGAATAAATACATTCTGTATTTCTCAGCTTTTTTAGAATCACATGAAGCCCTTTTGGTAACAGTCTATCCTACAAGAAATCAAATTGTCAACTATTTATTAAGTGCAGATAACAATGTGCTCTCTCCTATATTAAGTACTGTTCAGGAAGCAGAAGTTATAGAAGAATGTTTCCTACTCTCAGGAAGCTTGCAAGCTAGCCTGGATTATAAAATTAACTAAGGAGAAATAGTAGCAAGCAGTATAGGACTGTATTTGCTAAAGTATGAAGTGGAGATTGGAAAAACTGTAAGAGTTTGCAGAGGTTGTTGGGGTTTGGAGTTGCCGAGGGGCAAGTGGGTTTTCATTTGGGTCTTTATCGAGATCATCCTTTGGACAGACGGAGAGAAGATCAAACATTCCAGACGTGGGGAGCATGAGCAAAGGCTAGAAACAGAAATGCAAAATACCAGGAAATAAGAATGAAGTGATAGATAGAAACCTTTCTGCTTCCATGCTTGCTGTTTGATGTGTGTCTTTCTATGTCATGTGCATTTAGGATCTGTCAGCCATAGTTCTCTTGCTTTTCAATATGACCTTTGTTATTTCTAACTTGTTTTATTGTTGTATGGGCTACATACTTTGGACTTTATTATTTATTTCATGGTCATGAAATAATAAATGGTATTTTTTGGTTCAAAAATTGTTTTATCTGTACATTCCAGTGTGTAGCACATTACGAGGCATATGATTGGTGCCCCGTTAATGTTACTAGTGAGATGATCAATTGCATATGATGCTTAGTCAGGTTAAAAACTTATTCTTCTGAAGTCACCTCTTTTACATAATAGAGTGGTGTAAGAAGGGACAGACTCAAGTGGATGTCACTGTCCCAGTGATTTGTGACAGTGGGTCAAAATGTTTTCTTTTCTCATGTGTCTAAAGAAGAGGAAAGGTGAGGGCAAGAAAACATTCTGTCACTTTAGAGAAAATGCCACAATCCTCTAAGTGTGAGTTTTTCAAGTGATAGCAGGGTGCATGGCTTTGCTTCCCTGACGTGTTGTGACAAGATCCTAGAGACTGCGGTAGACCTGTGGGTGGTCTCACTTGCGAGCCCCTCAGAGATGTGCTCTCCTTGTAACCAAGCCATGAAATCAAATTTTGTTTGCAAACTGACTGGCTTGTACGTCTCTTTGAAAGAAAGCATGTCGCAGGTATTTATTTCCGGCACAACAGCTTCATTGGCCATAACTAATAAATTCTTTACACCGAGACCAACTTTACTAAGCACTGGCATGGGTAGGAAGTGCTCCTGGAGTGAAGACATTTCAAAGACATTTTAATACACTGGCACCATGTGGAGGGCATTAATCTTTCTCATGAGTTCCTCTTATTGTAACAATGGGAAAGGCTTCTAATGTGCGAACCTCGTTAAATCAATCATCTTGGGAATTTAGATGCACAGTGTGATAAAAGCAACAACTTTCTTTACCTTATGGCAATTTTCCGTATGTTTTGGAAGTTAGGATTTAGGGAAAATAAGCTCTTTGATGGATTTATGATACAGCCTCAAATGTGTTATTTGAATTACTCACTTTATTAGCCAAAAGAAATAGAAAGCCCTGAAACGCCAATAAAGGGTATTTCATTTTTAGATAATATTTATTGTTTACAGGGCTGCTTTGGACATTCCTTTTACATCTTTTAAGCTGTAACTACACTGATGGAATATAATAGGAAATATATTAATTTGGAGCAAGAAGCTGTTTATACTGTTCTTTATTTATTTATAATTCTCTGCTTTTTTTGTTTAAGAATTTAACTGCTATTATCTGACAAAGCAGTTTTATGAAGAAAATTTAAAGGTGTGAGGAAAATGCTTAAGACGATATGTCCTCAGAGATACAGATTTTGCCTAGACTTCTTCCTGTTTGTATATAGAAAAGTACACTGAAAAGGAACACTAACTTCCAGAATATTTTAAATTTGGACCTAAATGCACATGGGTTATGCCTACACAACTACAACATTAGTACTGGCAGGTGGGAGTGACAAATTTGTAGGAGGCACTGTTTTAATGCTAGCATGAGATTGGCCAGAAGAAATGCACAATTAAAACATTTGCTTTAAATTTCTGCTGCTATATTAGGGAAGGAAATTAATTCAAAATGTTAACTTTGATTTGCTTTTATCAAATGCCATCCATTATTTACCTGGCTGCTGGAGTACATCTGGGCATTTCACGGCAAGATAGGATGAACAGTATGGGACGGTCTAAAGGTTCACGGAGCACATTGGCATGATTGTTTGTAGACTTGTAGCTAAACCAACTTGGAATTAATTTGGTCAAAGGTTATTTATATTGCTAGATTTCTCCTGAGCTCTCTGCCTGAACTATGGATGTTGGTTCCAGGAATACCTAGATTGGATCTATAGACCAAGTGGGAAACTCTTGCTCTGAACTCAAGAATTCCACAAATCAATATGATATTGAACCAGTTTTCTCACTGCTTTCCCATAGTCCCTGGCTTGATATTTTTGGAAGTTATATTAACTCTTTCAGAGAAATTGATGCTAGATCTGTATGAGACAAGCATTTTCTAATTATATCATATAATGTTATGTAGCTCTTTTCCAGTTTGAATTGCACTTATGTGGTACTCAGGTATTAAAAACAGAGACAAAAACATTTACTATATTGTTTAAACTTAGTATGCTTAGTATTAGGAAATTTTAAATATCAAATAATTATATTTCAAAATTTATAGAATATGTATATATATACATACACTATAAACATTTTGCAGAACTGAGATTATATTCTGTAGTCTCAGAGGAGTGTAGAGCCATTTAAAAAGTCATAATTGTATTACTTTCCATCCTGAAGGACCACTGACTATAATCTTTCAACATTTGTTAAACACTGGTTTTCCTTGGAAAACCAGGTTTAATTAAGCACTATAGCCTTGAAAGAGAAGTACAACATTCTAAGTATTTCTACATGGCTAAAAGCTTACGTGACATCTAGGTAAACTTACACTATCTATTAACTGACAGCTTAGATCTCCATGGCTTAGAGGAAAGTGACAACTGTGGGAATGAAGTAAGCCATCAAGATATATGGTTATCTAGGGTCTAACTGAGCAGTGGTCGTTTTCCAAATATACTTATCTTGTAAAGGTGGTGGTATCATGTGTTTTCGAATAAGAATACCATTTTCTTCTTCCTTCTCCTCCTCTTTGCCTCTTTCTATCCTTCATCACCTTCTCCATCTTCATACTTGTCTGTCTTCTGCAGGGTTAGAACCTAATAGGCTACCCCTAGTAGGCTATTCTGTGGCCTTTGCTTGCCATCAACCCTTTAGCAAAATTTCCCTCCATGTTGATCTATTTACTAGGTACTTAGTGGAAGTGGCTTGCAATGCAGCCTGTGTTTTTTGGCTATGGTTCTCTGCAGGAGCTGGAGTGAGCAAGTCCCTAGTTTTATTTACTTGGTCATTGTATAATTTTTGAGATTGAAAATGTGGACTGATGCTTACCTGATCACATTCAGGAAACTCTGAAATAGAAGCTTTAATTCTATTAGAAAAGCTTTGAGAAAAGATGAGATAAATGAGAAGAATATGTCCCTGAACACTGATGCTTGGATAATAATGTGGCTGGAGAAACAAAAAGCAGAGGGACCCTCAGTGGCTACAGGACTGGTTTCTTTTTGGGGCAGTGCAAAGAGCAACCACAAAGCAAAACCTCCAATCACAGACAAGGAGGAGCGTGAGCAACTTAGGAGACAACCGGAAGTGGAGGGAAGAAGGCAGGTGCTTTGGTGGAAGGCTTGGAGATAAATACCACTTTATAGTATTGATTATTATGTTATACTATATATTACGTAGTTTTTGTAATTATACTACATGATAGTAATAAAATACTATACACCATTATAAAATTCAGTATTCTGTCAAACACATTATGATAAAATGCTATATAGACATAATGGTGGTATTATTATTATACTCTTATGCCTTCTCCCTGCTGGCAAATATGCCCAGGAAACTTTCATATGTTATATAGAATATACTTGCTCTATGTATGAAGTTCTGATTTAAATAGGATAAGAACAAATTACGTATGAGTGTGTGCCAATCTATAACGATGAAATTCTAAACTTGCTTTAAAAGAGGAGCATGCTTTGTTAATGTGGTCTGATTTCCTCTCTTCCCCTCTTCTGTGAGAGCAGAGGCTTTGGCTCTTGGTTCTCAGCTTGGTCAATCCCCCATTTTACACTTGTCATCACACTGTGTTGCTGTGGCCCCCAGCTCAGCTCCATCTAAGTAGAGGCGTACCTTCACTCCCTTCCTGCTCTATTTCCCAGGCCATCCTGGTATCTGTGTTCTGCTTGCTGCTGCTTGTTCACTCTGATGCTTTTCTTAGTGACTGATGCTGGCTTTCACACCTTCTTTGATAAGTATTTAAAATGTTTTCCAGGATCCTCCTGAGCTCAAACTGATATTGGTAACTCTTTTTCTCCTTTGTGCCTTTGATGTTTATAACCTTTCTTTTATTAAATTTTTCCATCTATTTCAAATAAAATCATTTTAGCCAGCAGATCTCCAGAGTGGGGTTTAGGTTTGGAGACCACCTTGTGAATCCTGCCAGTGGCCTCAAGTGTTAGAGCTACAGATGGACATTCCAAACTCAAGTCATTTCCAAACTCAGCTCTTGCCTAGGATGTTAAAAATTCAAGAGCTCTAATACAGTTGAATGACTTTGGACTGACTGATAGAGTAGATGTCTACAGTAAATGAACGGTGGAATGTTGGGCAACTTTCTGGAGACTTGTAGAAGCTAGGATGAACACAGAAGGAAATATGATAAAAATTAAACCAGGAATTGGAAAAAAGGTTATTAAACAGTGTTGAGGCCTTGAAGAATATTCAAGATTGATCCCCATCTAGAAGGAGCCAAGAAAAAGGAGCACCTGGTTAGATGGTAACTTTTGGGTAGATGATGGGGAAAGGTTACTTCAGTGGTTGCTATTGTATCTTTGTGTGTGAGAATCAAAGATGACTGATTCTCAAAGAGTAGTGTTGTATTTTGCACCGAATGAGCATCACCAAAAAGCAAAGCCAAATACAAATAACTACAGTTTAAAGCATAGTTCAAATGTAAGTGGCCAGGCAAAAGAAACAATCTACATAAGGAGTCAGGGTTATTAACAAACACAAATGATAATGAAGAAGGCAGGAAGAGGGTTATAAAAAGAGGGGTAGGAATGACTCCAGTTCTGACAAGTGGACAATCGCAGTTGTTTGTTCACTGATGGCAATCTTGGAAGTTAAAAACAATTGGGGGAAAAAAACCGTGGTAAGAGTCTGTAGAAGCCAGTCCACATAGCTTTCTTTTAGTAATGGTCTATAGTCTCAGGACAGAAGAAACAGAAGAGAACAGTCAGGAATTTCAGGCTTTGGAATTGGCCTGGCAGGTAATTGGAAGGCGTTGAGGTGGAGTGATTAAAGAGATTAGTGGACTAGAAAGACCATGGTTGACAAAATGAGGTTCTGACTTTCTAGGAGAGACTAATTGCTAGGAAATAATTCTCATGAGGGGGGTAAATGATGTAGGCTGTCATGGTATAAATTCTTAAGTAAGTTCTAGTGAGATACTATCTTCCTCTCATTTGGAATCTACCCTTCAAAAATCACATTAAAAATAATTTGACCCTTCTTTCTGTTTCTATTTCAGCTTTTCATTTCTTCCTTTATACTGTAAAGGAAGTTTGTAGCATTAACTTTTCATTTACCTTTACAATATCATGTTGCTCTGTGAGCGGTTTAAAGACATGGTACCTGTGAGAGATGTACCCTCTACCTTATTCATGTAGCAATCATGAGCTAGAAGAAATCTTATGTTCTTGATACACGGAGAGCTGTATGAATATAGCAAAAATGACTGGTCAGTCCAATTTGATGCCTACTTGGCAATATACCTGGGACAGTGCATAAGTGAGAAACTGGAGTCCTTAATTTATCAACATTGTGGCATTAATGTGAATCATAGCAAATCATATTTTATGATTTCATGTTCAATTCAACCACAGGATATAGACATGGATTATTTTAGATATAAATAAAGAAAATATATGGAAAATTTCTCATCTATGTGCCCATTGTAACTAACTCATCTGTATAATTCAGCAACATGATTTTGGGCTGAACTTGCTAGAAGTTGGCTCATGTCAGCTGAAAAATTTCCTGATCCCTTCTTTGTTTATTTTTCATAACCTAAATTACCCATCTACACAAGTAGCATAATTATATTTGAATTTGAAAGCATGATACCCTTTGTCACAAGCTTTTACAGTGAAATTTGGGGCTATGACACTGTCTTTTTATTGTTGTCAAAACAAATGTGAGCCATAGGCAAATGAAAATACTGCATAGCTAAAATGCCATTTTATGAACAAGTTATAAAATTCACTGTCTACAGCCTATATCTGAAGGACAAATATGATTTATGAAAATAATCATTTATCTTTAGAAGTCATTTTCAGTCTCTATACATAGTGGATTGAGTAATATCTCTTCAGTTAGAAAGTGGTAAAGATGTCAAAAATTTAAGGTGGTCTTAAGTGGCAAAGGACAAATTTGGACTAGTGTCTATTTATGACTATTAAGAAATCCAAGAATTTTGTCCATCACCTTACGGGGCACACAGTTAGTGCCTCTCAGCTAAGAATGACTCCTCCTGTGTGACCAGCTAAACTCTCTGGCTATGAGGCCTTTATTTTCTGCCTGGTGTGGATACCTGCTAGTTCTTTCCCAGGTACCTGCTTTTTGTGTTTTCTACAGACTTTTCATCCTCAGTGGCCACCTGGTTTATATTCCTTTTGTTTGATTTTAGCTCCCATCTCCCTCAGTTCTGAATAGTTTTGCAGAGATCAGCATATTCTATTTCTTGCTGAATGCCTCCCTTTCTTTGAGTTACATTTTGTTGTTTTTGTACTCTCATTTAATCTTTTTCTTGCCTCTTTTCTAATTAACTCCATCGTTGCCTCCTTCATTATGCTTGTAATGAGGTCACAGAGGTGTTCTGAAATTTCTGCTTTTCCCATCTGCTTCAAGGTTCCAATTAGTTTTCTTTGGTATTCTAAAGTTTTTTTTGTGTGTGTGCTTAGTAGAAGCTTCCAATGAGGCTAACTCTAGGATGGCCTCTTCTTCAGTTCACATGAAAACTTTAAAGATTATTCAGGCTCTCAATGGTGTAAAAGGCATCATTTTCTCTAGCATAGGAATGGAGTTAGAGACAACAACAGTTGAGCTACACAGAAAATTTAAATATCTTCTGAAAGAGTGTGAAGTCTGTTCTTCCAGATTGCAAGTAGATGCAGGTGAGAAATTTCAGAAAGACACTTTTATCCACACTTGGACGTGAAGGGTATGTAGCTAACACAACAAAATGAATTTTAAAGGAAATTTGCAAATAATATATTTTAAGGAAAAAGTTTCTTGACTTTAGTATCTTGCTCCTGGAGCATTATTTTCATGTAGAATTTTTCAGTAGACTGTTGGTTAGCCTTTGCTATGGATATGAATTCTGTACTCCTCCCACCCCCAAAATTCATATATTGAAGTCCTCACTGCAATGTGATTGTATTTGGAGACAGAGCCTATAAAGAAGTAATAAAGGCTAAATGAGATCATAAAGCTGTGACCTTAACCTGATAGGGTTGATGTACTTATAAAGGGGAAGAGAAACCAGATCTCTCTTTGCATGTGCTCTGAGAAAAGGCCACGTGAGGACAGAGCGAAAAGGTGGCCGTTTGCATGCCAGGAGGAGAGTTCTTATCAGAAACTGAACCCAGCCAGAATCTTGTCCTGAACTTTTCAGTTTCTAGAACTGTGAGAAAATAAATTTCTGTTGTTTAACCTACCCAATCTATGACATTTTGCTATGGTACGTAAGCAGACTAACATAGCCGTTAAAAGTAATTCTTTTAAAGAGAGAACTACTCGTGTAGTTTGTGAAGCACTTTGTAAAACTAAATACACTAAGATCTTAATTTAAAGAGTACAGGAGAAACTGGAACCCTCACATGTTGCTGGTGGGAATATAAAATGACGCAGCCACTTTGAAAACAGTGAACATTGAGTTACCATATGACCCAGCAATTCTGTTCCTCCGTATAGACCCAAGAGAAATGGAAACATAAATCCACACAAAACTTGTACATGAATGTTTATAGCAGCATTATATCTAACAGGCAAAAAGCAGATACAACCTAAATATCCATCAGCTGATGAATGAATAAATAAAGTATGGTATATCCATACAATGAAATATTATTCAAATCTAAAAAGGAGTGAGGTACTGATACATACTACAACATGGATGAACTTTGAAAATATTAAATTGAGAAGCAAGTCACAAAAACTACATGTTGTATGATTCCATTTATATGAAGTGCCCAGAGTAGGCAAATCCACAGAGACAGAAAGTGGATTGGTGGTTGCTGGGGCCCCGGGAGAAGATAGGGAGTGTTTGCTAATTAAATGGTGGTGGGGGGGAGGGGAGAGTAGAGGTTGGAGGAGGATGAAAATGTGCTGAAGTTAGTCCGGTGATGGTTGCACTAGCCTGTGAACATACTAAAAAACCTGAATTGTACATTTGAAGTTTGTGAATTATATGATATATGAATTATATCTCAATAAAGCTGTTAAAAAAGTGTGCATATCCATACATAAACACATACACAGAAGCACACTGTAAGGCAATACATCAAAATATTAATAAGGGTTTCAGCTGATTTTCTACTTGCTTCCTCTTTTCTATACTGAATATACTTTTTAATAAACAGAAAATAAATAAATATTATAAACAAAGTAAATGTTCTCAACTCTCATGCCCAATTAATGAAGAATTTAAACAGCATTTTGACTTAGGGTAGTAAATTTAAGAAGTAACAAGGTTTGTTTGTATATAGGTTTCTTAGCCCCAAATTGCATATAGGTTTCTTGGCCCCAAATTGCAGAGTGCCCTTCTGCCTCCAGGTTTAGGGAGTGCACCTTTCACATGATATAATCATTTCCTGCTTTAAGGGAGACAGAAAGGAGAGTCAGAGTGTCCCTTTTATGTTGGCTGTTTCTTAAGTAACTTTAATTCAATATAATCAATATGCCATTGAAACATTTTGGTGTGGCCTACCCTGGGCCCCAACAATAAGCAGTAGACATGGTAATACCAAATGTGGAGAATGCCAACCCAATGATGTTAAGAGGCAATAATCAAGCAAAAGCATTTATTTGGGATCAAAGAATTGCAATCTGGGGTACACAGATTTGGGTAGCAATGCAAACAGGTCCCTTTAGAGAACAAGAGTCATGGACTTTAAAAGTCAAAAAAAGGAAGTATCTGCATAATTTGCTTTGCAAAACAGAATTTTGATTGGTGTTGGCAATAGAAAAATGGTCTTGGCCGAACATGATTGGTTGCTAGGGCTATCACTAAGCAAAAGTCTGCTACTGGAGCAAGTGCAGGTATTCTTGCAGAATTCTTAGAGTATTAGGAATATTTGCAGTTTGGTTCAATTATAAAGTTCATATTTAACCCAGTGAGGATGTGCATAAGGTCTACTTCCTTAATGGCTCCTGCCTTCATTTAAAAACCCCTTGACAATAAGTGAGTCCATTTCATTTCATCTTTCCCATTAATAATAATAGAAAACACTTACAAGCTGCTTTATTTTGAGCCAGGCACTGTATTATGTGCTTTACTGGAATTACCTCATTTAATTTCTTTAATCCTCACAACAGATTTTGTGAGTTAGAACTTCATCACTGATTCAGATACATCCGACCTTGACTTGCAGCATGCTCCAGCTCACCTTCTGAGCAGTTTCGGTCACCATCATATTGATTTTCCATGCCGTGCCATGGAGACATGCCTTATTCCTTCTGACTCAGGGCCTTTGTGCATGCTGTTCTCACTGTCCAGAATATTCTGTGTACCCAGTCCCTTCTACCCCCAACTCAAAGTAATTACCTCATTAACTTTTACTTTTAGATCTCATTTCAAATGCCCCCCTTCTCAGGCTTTCCTTGATCCCCAAATCCAGGTGAGATTCCATTAATTATTTCATGATGTTATAATACTGTATAGCTTTCTTCCTAGCAATAATCTCAGTTATAAATATATGTATATTTGTGTGTTTATTTGACTCATTGTTATTTATTTCCTACAGTAGATTATAAATTGATGGACGTAGAAACCATACCTAGGTTTCAGTTTTATGTATTTATTTTTGATCAGTATTATCTTTTTTTACTGCTTTAAAAATTGAAGTATAGTCATTTACAATGTGTCAGTTTCTGGTGTACAGCACAATGTCCTAGTCATGCATAAACAAACATATATTCATTATCATGTTCTTTTTCATTAAAGGTTATTACAAGATATTGAATATATTTCCCTGTGCTATACAGAAGAAAATCTGTTTTTTTAATCTATTTTTATATATAGTGGCTAACATTTGCAAATCTCAAACTTCTGAATTTATCCCTTCCCACCAGCTTTCCCTGGGTAACTGTAAGATTGTTTGCTATGTCTGCGAATCTGTTTTTGTTTTGTAGATGAGTTCATTAGTGTCCTCTTTTTTTCTTTTTTTAGATTCCACATATGAGTAATATCACATGGTATTTTTCTTTCTTTTTCTGGCTTACTTCATTTAGAATGACAATCATTATTATCTAACTAGGACTTAGCACATTGTATGGCATATAGTAGCCATTCAATTAATATTGCTTGAATAGATTGTGAACTTGGAGACTCACTTCTCCTGTTTATTTCTGAGAGTCCATCAGTTTATAATTTTCTCAGTACATCTATGTCATCCCTTCTCATTACTTAGAGTGATCACAGGCACTCCAACAGTTTACGACACTCAGGGTTTTTCCTGAACAATAACAGTCATCAGGCTACTGTGACTTCCAACTTCCATCAGCCTCCAGGATTCACTCCTTTCCCTATTACTAGCATTGCTCTAATAAGAACAAAGGCTTTTAATTTTGTAGATTCATGATCAAATGCAGAGATGTGTGCCTTTGAGTTGACCACTGTTCAAGTCAAAACCTGGAGCAGTTATTTTTGAGACAAAAGGATGAGAAGTGATCAAAGGCTGGGAATTTTTAGTGCAAATAAGGATTGGTTCATGCATTTTAAAGGCATGACATTCATAATATCAGAGTGCAAGATGAAATTGCTAATGTAGAGATTGCAGTTCAAGAAGGTAGTAAAACTTTCAGCTTCAAAGGCAGGAAAGACCAGCAACTTGATCACTTCTCTCTGTCTGCTTGAGGGAAATTTAAAAAGGAGACAGAAAAGGAGACATCTCTGAATTGGGTTTTCAAAAAGTCAAGAAATTACAAAATTGAATCTACTGTTAGATTTTCATTATGTAAAAATATTCTATGTGTATAAAAGGGAATTGACAAGATGAAATTGTTTTTTTTTTTTGAGGTAACAAGATTATAGGTGAATGTTTTCCTTTATTCAATTTTGATTTACTTTCATATTGTCATATGCAATATAGAACACATTTTTCAAGGAAGTCTAAATCTTCTGTAATTCCAAGTTATAATTACTGTGTATTTATTATAAGCTGAGTTCCCTATTATATTATTTTAGTTATTCCCAATGACAACTTTGAAAAGAAGATGTTGAACAGGTTAAAAAGAAAAGATAGAAATTTGCTCCAGTTCTTATACCTTGTGAGAGGTAGAGCTGGGATTTGAGCCTTGCTGGTTCTGACTCCAAGCTGTGTTTTGACCCATTGTTCTCTTTTACCTCCTTTTAGAGTCACTTGACACAATCTCCTCAAAGACTTTACAAATTCCCTGAAACTGATGAAAGCGTTTCTTCCTCTGCTGCGTTGTTACAATTAGTTATTTCAGTAAACATTGGCTATATGCCAGTGATTGTTCTGGTTTCTGGATGAACAAAGGTGAACACAATGGATGAAGTCCTTACTTTTTGTCTATTGTAGTAGAAGAAAGATAATGAACTCTGAAAATAGCAAAAAGGAAAGCTACAAGTTCACATTGATATGTAGAAAATGAATGTTGGTTCATTTTCTACATATATAGTGTTAGCCACATAATAGTGACTAATTATTGGATTTCAGAAACTGTTTATTAAGTAACATTAATGTGAAGCCTTCTCTGAAGAGGAAACATTGAAGATGGGAATGACAAGAATGATTCCAGCTGAGGAGCGAGCATGTACTTAGGCCCTGTGGCAGAAACCATCATGGTGCATTGAAGTAATGGAAAGATAAAAGCAGTGTTCTGAGAGCATGAAAGATGGAGAGAGAGGTGGTTGGAGAAGCAGTATGTAGCTGGGTCATGCAGGGGATTTGTAAGCCAGAGTAAGGAAGATGGATTTTAGTTTAGTGGACATAGGAGGTCATTGAAGGATTCCAAGTCAAAAAATGTTATTCTAGCTGCTGTGTGGAAAAATGGATGGTAGGGGAGCAAGAGTAGAAGCGGAAAATGAGTTAGAAGGCTGTTAAGACATTCCCATACACTGACACTGAGCGATGATGGTGGTTTTGATGGAAACAGTGGTTCTCAGACTGAAGTGTGCATCAGAGCCACCTAGAGGGCCCCTTAAACCACAGGCTGATGTCTCATCCTCCTCTCCCATCCGTTAGGTGTCTGATTCAGTACATCTGGGATGGGGCCCGAGAATTGTCCAGCAAATTCCCAGGTGATGCCGATGCTGATTTTCTAGTGAACAAAGGTGTTAATAATACAGATAAAAGGGGTTAGGCTCAGAATGTATTTTAAAGTTGGAGTGATAAAACTTGCTGATGGGTTGAATTTAGGGAGTGAAAAAAGAGAAGAATAAACACATAGGGTTTTGCAGAAGTAGGGCAGGGCTTTTCACTGAGATGAGAAGGAGCAGTGTTTAGTGGGATAGGAATAAGGGAAGAATCAAGATTCAATTAAATTAAGGGAAAATTATGAGGACATTGTATTTTATACTTTTATACTGAATTATATTAAATATACAGTAATTACAGTGACTCAAGTCCTTTCACTGAGCTGAGATGGGAGAAAGGTTGGTGCATGTGAGAAATAACTAAGGAGGACTCTATGTGACAGGATTGGCTGGAGTTTTTGTCTAGGGCATGTGGATTGCAAAGTGCTTTGATGAACCAGGACAGTTTACAAGATGAGTGACAAGACAGGAAACTATTTATTAATAAATACAGGTAATAATAATAACTAAACTTTTTTAAGGGCATAATGTTTAATGGGCATTGCTGAGTGCTTTATATACATTATCTAATTTAACTCAATACCCTATACAAGAAAAGCTCCTTACTTCTACTCTTTTAACACTTCTGACATCAAATTGTGTGCATTTTTCCCACCAGCAAGTCTCCCTTTCTTGGAAGATGCCAACTGGGCGTCATCCTACAATTAACTTAACCCAATTCTGACACTGACTAGAGTTAGTGCAAACCTCACAGGCTAAAGACTCAGTCCAAAAAAGTGCCCCTTACTTCAGACACCAATCAAAAGTCCCAAGTTGTCACCTGTAGTTCTGACCAACCTATTATAAACTGAAGGTTCATGAAGCCCCCTCTTCAGCTTTGATCTTTTGCTAGAAAGGTTCACAGACTTAGGAAAACGTTTTACTTACTATTACTGGTTTTCTATAAAAGATCCAACTCAGGCACAGCCAACTAGAAGAGATGCATAAGACAAGCTATGTGGGAAGGTGTGGGTTGTTTCTTGCCTTCTCTGAGTGTGTCATCCTCTCAGCAACTTGATGTGTTCACCAACCTGGAAGCTCTGCAGACCCCTTTGGTTAGGGGTTTTATGGAGGCTTAATTACATAGACACAACTGATTAAATCATTGTTTATTAGTGGTTAATTCAAATTTCATCCATTCTCCTCCACCATGACACTGGGGGGGTAGGCTGAAAGTTCCAACTCTCTAATGCATCATTGGTTTCCCTGGCAACAAGTCCTCTCATCCTTAAGGGCTTGCTGCATTAATATAAACTCAAGTGTGGTTGAAAGGGGCAGGTTACAAACAACAAAAGATACTTCCTTCACCTTTATCACTTGAGCTATTTCAGGAGCCAAGGACAAAAACCAAATATTATAACAAAAGATACTCCTTTTACCTTTATCACTTAGCAAATTACAAGGGTTTTGAAGAGCTGTAAGCCAGAAGTCAGAGAAGACCAAGATACATATCACTTACTATATCACAATTTCATACCCTGTGAGACAGGTGTCATTATTATCCCAATTTTGTAGATGAGGAAACAGTCTGAGAGGAGAACTTACCTGAAGTCACACAGCTAGAAAATGATAGAGCTGGGACTCATACTTGGGTGCTGTTTAATTTCAACATATTTTAGGTTTTACTCTGTACAAATTTAAAACATTTATTGGAGAGGATTAAATAACTTTTTGCTGCCTAGTCTATAAAATGTTTAAAGTCAGGCTTTAGTCAGGTGCATATCTCTCCCCATTCCTCCATATGGCATTACTTCTATTGAAAAATCTGAATCCAGTTATATCACTTCAGTTGGTAGCTCCTCTTCCAGGAATCTAATTCATTGTACCTTGTGGACTGTGTGCATGGTCTGTGCCTGAAAACAGTATCTTCACTACAGAACTAGCTAGACTTGATATCACTGTATTTTTTAAAGTGTTAATACATTAATCATATGTCTGAAAGTGTTAAATTCCCTTAAATACTTTTTCCTTTTTCTTTTTCTTTTTTGTGACCATTATGCCACAAAATTTCAAGAAGTAAGGAATTTTTAAACGTGAGAAGAGGACATTTAAGAAGAATGCATTAAATCTGATATGCTTACTAGCAATCTAATTTGAAAACCTCTCAGCCCATTTCAGACTTAGCCCACTTCTCTGATCTAGTCCTGTATGAAGCTAAGTTCTGAGACTATGCATAGATTAAATTAAAAAAAGGAGAATGCTGACTTTTTTACTTAGAGGGATGTCAGTAAGCATTGGGAGACAACCACCAAATTATCTATAGTGCTTGATCCCATGAAATAGATGTAAGTAAAATTTCATCCAGATTTAGCTAACATTCAGCAACACTAGGGTCTACCCAAATTGAGTATACTAATACAGTTTCTTTTTGGGTTAATCTACTTTTGAAAGTGTATCCTATAGAAAAGTGTGCTGTGGCATCATTCCTAACATTTTGGTTTTCACAAATGATTAGCTCTACCATAGGAAATGGAGAATAAATAAGAGCAAAAGATCACAAAATGAGACTATATTGTCCAAACATGCTATGTATGCCTTGGCAAACAGAATGCATATATTAAGACAAATCGCATCTAACTTTGCCAGAGAACTGGATCAAAGCTGGCACAGAAAAGAGTTTTGTTGGACAGATCAGTCAGGGACGCTTAACAGTGGTCTCCTTGAAGTAGGGGGACCATATAATTTATCATCCAGACTGGAACACTTTTGAAAGTGGTAGAGACACTACTAATAATTACATTAGATTAATAGAAGTGAATGAGAAGTTTTCCAGGAAACTGAATGTATGGTTGGCCTCTAAGGAAGCCAAATTCATCATTTCCTCTGCAAAATATATTTTACTTAGTGGCCAAAGAGCTAAAAGGTGAAAAGTCCTGAACTTGGAAAGAAGAATGTTCTAAAATCCAGGTCTCTTGAAAATGCATACTGTTAAAATGACTAATAAAAGTCAACATATCAAGAGTCTTTATCTTTAGGGCCACAGCTTCCACATTTTAAGAGTGGTAACTTAGGCATTGATGTATTGCTGTGGGAAATTTAACCAACTTAAATACAGCACACCTTCAGTAAAGCTGTGAGGAGTCTTGGCAGCCAGGGTCCCCAGCTCATTTGCGCCAGGCAAGCCAACCTTGAAGGCTTTCTGGGCCGGGTCACATGCACTGGAATTATTATTTTTTTAATCGAGGTAAAATACATATAACATAAAATTCACCATTTTAACTATTTACAATTTAGTGAGTTTTAGTACATAATCTGTGCAATGATCACCATTATCTGGTTACAGACATTTTCATTACTCCGAAAGGAAGTTTTATATCCATTAAGGAAGCAGTCCTCATTCCCTACTCACCCTGGCTCCTGGCAACCACTAAACTGCTTTCTGTCTCCAAGCATTTTCATTTTCTGTTTTTTTTTCATGTAAGTGAAATCAAATAATATATGGCCTTCTGTGTCTGACTTCTTTCATTTAACATATTGTTTTCAAGATTCATCCATGTAGTAGCACATATTGATACTTCATGTATCAATTCCTTTTCATGGGTAAGTAGTATTCCACTGTATGGGTATATGATATTATGTTTCTCTGTTCATCTATTGATGGACATTTGGGTTGTTTCCACCTTTTGGTTATTTTGAATAGTGCTGTTAAAAATGCTCATTTACAAGTTTTTGTTTGAACACCTGTTTTCAAATATTTGAGGAATGTACCTAGGAGAATTATTGGATTGCATAGTAATTCTATGTTAAGCTTTTTGAGGAACTGTGGAATTAGTTTTATAGGTAGGACAGCTGTATGAGTATTCTCAAAGAGGTCACCTGGGAGAGGGAGTTGGGGTGGCCATCTAAGTATGGGACTATTTCCTAAAAAGATTGAGGCCCAGACATGGATGTCACTTTCTAACACTTAGTGGGAGTACCTTGGTCTGGTTATTTCTAAGGCAGGTAAACTCAAGAAGGAAGCCTTGACACTCGACTCCTTATTCTACCAATTGATTTATTTATTCAATAAAAATAAGTAGGAAATTTGGCAGGAGCTTTTGGTTAAGAATTTTCTCTGGGTCCTACACTTCTCTTGGTGCTGCTGAGTCTCTCTTATTTCTGGGGTTTAGTCTGAGTTAACAAATCTTCAAAATTTACAGAAGGAGAAATCACTATGTTTTTTATTTTGAATTTGTCAAACACCACTATCCTTCAGAGGCTGATCTTTCACTATCTTAAGAACAGTTTATTTCCTTGTTTTGATAAGAAACTGCTATTATAGAAAGAAACTATCTTAAAACAGTAAAAGCACACAGCCATTTTTTTTTCTCTTTGGAAGGATAATTTTATCTTTATAAAATCTTTTTTTTATTGTTTTTTCCCCCACAAAATGGTTTATTTACTAGAAATAAACCTTTCTTTGCATAGGAACAGAAGAACCACAGGTCTTTGGAAAGTTAACAGATTAAGAGTCTGTGATTCTGACTATTTTACCAATATTATTTCAGAAGTTTAAACAGAGGGTTGACTAGCTTCCAAAATTAAACTGGGAATTCTGTGACTTACTTTGGTTCCTTTTGGATGGAGGGTCCAGGAAACAAGTTTTATTCTGTTTTTTGTTTGTTTGTTTGTTTTTCAACTAATAAACTGGCATGGAATACTTAGAGGAGTTCCCTATGCAGTCATCACCAGTTATGATTACATAGTGGTTTTAAATTGTTTCCTAGCTTTACAAAATTTCTAACTCTCTGCCTTTCAGAATATTCACACTACAGGTTTATTACGCATTAACAGAAAAGATATTCTATAGGTATGAATACTTTTGAGCTCATATGTGATAATTTCTTTACTTTAAAAACAGCATTTTGGGGGGAGGCGGATATATAAGAAATATTTATAGTCATGATTTTACATGGGTCAATTGATTATATTTTAGTATTCCTTTATTTCAAGATATCAGATGAAAATATTTTCCATGCTGTTTCTTATTAAGAGAATTTTGAATATTGTTTTCTTTCCATTATTGTGGTATTTATTTGAAAAACAAATTAGCTTCCCATTATGCTCCCAAGCAACAAACCTTTATTGATTAAATGAAACAATTACAATTTTGCTTTATTAAATTTCAAATGTTTCCTGTGTTTATAAAACTATCACCATCTATAAATAATAATAAAAAATTCATGATTATGATTAATAAAATGATCAGAGGCAATGACAATGACAAGAATGAACTAGTGAGCAAGACTAGCACAGGTAATGTTTCATGTAGAAGAAAATGTGTATTATACACTGGAAACCTTGCAAAGATGTTGGAGTTTGGCACTTTGATCAGATAATTAATTTTTATCATTTCAGAGGTCCAGGCTAGTCATATTGTGTGTGTATGTATGTGTGTGTGTATTTATATATAACTTAAAAAAATACTACAGGATATACAATGAAATGTAGATTGTAATTTTTTCAAATTTTTTTTTCCAGTTTTGTTCAAACACTATCACTGTAAATCTTGAGATCTAAACATAATACTTTGGTGTTCTGTCTTGGAAAGAGGATGGTTAGCAAAGAAAAATCCTCCTGAAGCACCAGGCTCATTTGACTGGGAAAGAAATAAAAATAACCAGGAAGGGAGAACAGCAGCAAAGGGATAGCATCTGTGTCATTTTTTTAGGAACCGCATCTCATGGACCCATTCATTAAAATTCCAATGTGTCTATGCTTAATTTCTATGAAGCTGCATTTTAACCCATTAGATTTAGAATAGAAAAAGAGAGAGAAGGAGAGAGAGGGAGAGCCAGAAGGAGGGACTGAGGGAGAGTGTCCCCATTATAAGTGTTTCACATCCACTACATTGGATAATAACTACTATGGGGATTGTAAACTTTCAGGCACAGCAATATATTTTTGAACATCTGAGATACTACACACTGAAAACACCACGAAATAAAAATAATCTTTTCACACTTCCCAACTGGCTGTTTATCAACTTTTTCCTTTCCCACATTTATGCATGAAGTATCCCTTCACAGCCAGAAACCCTGTGGTGTTTTTGGCTCTGATTTGGACAGTAACTTGCTTATTTTCAGAGTTAATGGCAGAAAGCAAAGAAAAATGTAGTCCATTAGTGTGTTACGTTATGTAAAGAAAACATGATTGCTAAATACTGCCATCCAGTATACTTTCCAAGCATTTATTTAAAACTTTTAATTTCAAATCACACATGAAATCGAACAGCTCCCCAATAATAGAATTTTTAAAAAGTTGACTCTGTATGTCTTACAGCAATTGACCCACTTATTTAAACTTTCTGTAAACCCGTCCTCTATCAAGCAACCTCCAAGGGGAAACATACACATGTATATTTTTAAATAACCACAACAAATATTGAATATTGACTTTCCTGGTTTTCTTTCCTTTTTTCCCCTAAGGGAAGAACAGTGTATGGTTTAATTCTTTCCACGGCTGTGAGTGTGTGTGTGTATGTGTGTGTGTGTGTGTGTTTTGCAAATTTAACAAGCATGACAATAAAAGATGAGCAAAGTCAGTTGCTGGACAAAAGGGTATGTGATTCAGAAACTTGCTTTGAGGTTCATCAGGTACAAGTTTTTATAATGGATACTGAGGGTGAATAACATTGCTAGTTTGTAGATAAGCCTAAAGCTAAATATACTCTGTCTGCTGGAGGACTACAAAGGCTATGATAGAGCTACTAAAGCAGATTTTTATTCCTTAAGCAGGGTATGTTCCTGCTTATATGCTATTTTAGAAGCAAAATTCAGTGCTAGCTCACAGGCCAGTAGTTCCAAGGAAATGTTTTGTTTTGCTCAAAAATTAAACTATGTAATACTAGAATTAAAAGATATCTTCTCTCTGTTCATATAAAACCAAACAAATATATCTTAATGGTCTAATTTTATATATATATATATATATATATATATATATATATATATATAGGCTGTTATGCACTTATTCTGTATGTGTTTATAAAGGTGTAAGAAGGAGTTTTCAAGAGGACACTTGTAACTGGTCACAGTACTTACCTCTTGAAAGCTGATTTGGATTGAGGTGATGATCAAGTGGGACTTTAGGGTTCTTTGCAGTGTTTGCATTTCATGCAAATGCGTAAGTGTGTCACTTGAGAAATTAAAAATTAAAATAATTTAAGAAGTTACCTTTTCTAGGTACTTGCCCTTAAGCAGACTATCTAAGCTATTTAAGATAACCATTTATTTTTCTACTTAAAATTTTTTATTGACGGAGAGCTTCATCCCTAGTCATTCCAGTATTTTTTAAACTACAGGATTGAAAAAGTTTCCTTTATCTCTAAGCTAAATTAAGAGAATGTGAATATATTGATGCATTTATTTTCATTCTGTTTTCTTTGTACAAGGTGAATATAAGTGAAGGATGCTGGGCAACATATCATGAAACAACAGTGCAGTGCTGAAAATTTCTAAGAGGTAATGGTAGCATTCAGGACAATGTGACCATTAGTATCCCTAATAGCATAGGTTTACTTATGGAATATGGGTTAAGAGCAAGAGTAGGAACAATAATAGATTTTGGGTATAAGGCTTTTAATTGTATATATCATAATCAAAAAGACTAGGTTTGCAGGTAAAACATGCAAAATAAAAAGTTGTGCAGTGGAGTTTTCATGTTCATTTGCACATGTAGCAGTTACTTTCAGTAGTGATATTTTTAAAATAGAAGAGACAGCAACACAATACAATACTTATGTAATTTGGATGAACCATTCCCCAGGCTCTTCATGCAAGGACAGTCACATAGCTTTTCCTCAGCTAGGTTAAATTAGGACTGTCTCAAGCCTCCACATGCCTGATTGGCCAGAAGTTCAGTACCACATACTTGGGGAGGCTGACTAGTTTCCAGGATTGTCCAAGAATTTCAGGGATTATGCAAGCCAAAGGAAAGCGTTTCCAACAGCCCTCCCGGGTGCAAATAAACCCTGCATCAGCTTTGCACCCTTGACTGCCATCAATTTGCTTTTCACTGACATGTTCCACTGTTGTTGAGCTCTGGTCTTCCTCTATCTGCTAAGTCCACAAAGCAGCAAACTTTGCTGGGGCTCACCATTGTGCTTTCAAAGGAGGATGACTATGGTCTCTCAGAGGCACGCAGTCCTGGGTCTTCCCCAGTGGGCTCTTCGTGCTCAGTTTTTTAAATCACACACACTGCTCTTCTCCTTTGAGGCCCCATTGCTGGGGTCGTTTCCGAATGTCTGCCTGTTTAGAATCCCAAAATTAACCTGTCTACCTTTCCCTTTCTCTTTTATTAGACACTGGCATTAACTTCTGCACCAGGAGTTTACTCTCTGGACCAGGCTTTGCCCAATCTTTTAAAGCACTCTTTTGTTTATTAAGATATATCTGCTTCTGTTCTTTTGACTTCTTACCTGGCCTTCCCTCATGTTTATCTGACAACTCTTATTACATCCCTGATTTCTATTTACTTGCTTGCCTGCTCAACTTACTATCAGGCTCCCTGACTACCATTGCCCTTTATCCAGTATGACACACAAAGGCCTTTCTACTATATCAGCAAACTGTTTAACAAAATGAATGTCTTGAATTTCTAGTAACTGAGAATTCCAGCGATTGAGTCCCATGAAACAAGTAATCACCAAGTAGAATAGGATCATGTATTATTTAAATTGCATAACTAAATTTATGAAGAGTTGATTTACATAGAAAAGGGCTTATGTATAAAAGCACAACTTAACTATGTTCAACTTTTCTTGGTTTTAAATTTATGACCATATTAGTAGGAAAAAAATCCCACTTATTTCAAGTCTGCCTTATACCATGAGCATCACTGGTTGTGATATTAATGTGGCCATATCGTAGTATGAGCAGACCCCCACCTCCTTCTTTAGAAAAAAGTGCAATTAAAAATATGTTGGAATATCAGAGGCCATATATTCGATTTACATAATCTAACAATTTAATACTGACATGTCCATATCATCTTAGAAACTCTCATGGAACATCATAATAATTGAATATATTAAGGAACAACATCTTTATATATATTTTGTAAATGGCTTCTTCCAAGATACCCCAATACAGTTTTACTTAGAAGATATTAGCATCAACTTACACTTGATAATATTGCTACCCCTTTGGCTTTAGTTCTGCTTAGCTGGCTGGGGTTTCTCTGGATAATAATTAAGACTCTCAGTTCAGAAAGCCTAATAAAGTTGCCACTATCCTTTATAGCTATATTGTTTGGGTCACTTTTACCTATAGGTAGTAATCCTTTTGTAAGGCTTAAAGATTAGTCTAAATCTTCCTTTTATGTAGTCTGTAGGTCATCTTAGCTTGAATCTGTACCCATAATGCTCTAACCATGTCACAATATCCTGTGACCCAAATTTCCCTTTGAAAAGCTGCTGAAACCAAGAAATAAGGGGAAATGGCAATTATTAGTTGGCCATGGCACATATTTTCCTTTTCAGACCTTTGAATTATGCTTTTTTAGCAGATCTGTGATAAGCAGAGCAGTGAGCTTTGCACAGCTGTGGTTTAACCTCAAGTACTTTTGTCAAATTTTGTTTTTTTATGAAATGTATTTCACTTCTGACATTCAGAATATTGCAGCTTTGAAGAATTAGCATGGACCTTCTGCAAGCATTTTATTTTGCTAATGAACTAAAATTGATCTCTGTAATTGAAAGATAATGATACTATTTTACTGTAATGACTAAATATCAAGTGAAATTCTGCACAAGTGAAATTGTACACAATTCTGGATATAAATACGACCGCTTTATCTTAATTGTGAAATCAGATTGTATAGCCCTTGAAATTGTTTAATTGTTAAAGAAAAAATCAGACAAAATGAGTAGTGGGAAGGATGCTGGACTGGGTGTCTGCAGACTCGAGTTTTATGCTGGACTCTGCAAAACCTTGGACAAGTTGCTTAATTTTCTTGAGACTGTTTTTCACCTATGAATCTGGTAGAATAAGGTTATTTAAGGTCTCTTTCAACTCTTCCATCTCTAGAATCTGAATCCCACCTAATTGATTTTTCATAGTAAAAAATCTGAACAAAGCTGAACTGTGAAATATTTGACAAGCATTAACAGGATTGAACATGTTTTAGATGTTCAGTGTTCTGTTGGAGAAAAGAATAGTTAAGAACTACTCCTACCCCTACTCCACCCCCTCATAACATGTACTTCTTTAAATTTGAAACACTGTGCAATTGCCAGTTATTCTAAACTGCTTTTATATTTCTTGTGGTAAGGACCAAAGAGAGAAGGCTTCAGCCTATAATTTCACAGGGCATGTTGTGCTTTATAAACTCAGTAGCGAACAGTGGGTTGGTTTGGAGATCTGGATCAACTTAGGTGGTGTATAGTACAGACTATACATTGCTAGATTTATCCTTGATAAACAGAGTCATGAGATTTTTTTTTTCCTTTTGGGGGTAAGAAAAAGCGAGACAGAAAAACAAAACTGCGTGCAATACCAAAGCACCTGCTTTATTAAATCTTCCCCAGGGAGGTTCATTATTAAGCTCTGAAATGTAAGCTCTTACTATAAATGGCAGATAGTAACCTGTATTCTCTTCATTTGTAATATGCATATTTTACTGATTTCTTATTAAAATCAAATTTACCAATTGGCTCACACACAACAATACATTTCTTTGTAGAATTTTATAGGTGGATATAGAATATTAAATTGTATAGAGAATGTTCACATAATCATTAAAAAATATTCCTCTGAGACAAAGCATATTCATTTTTATTGCCTTTGTATTTCTAGAGTATGTATAATATAACTGTCTTAAAAATATCAGAGAGAAGATTTTAGAAATAAGTAAAACAGACTTGCTTAATACCTGGAAATATCTAGCTTTATTTTTACTGAGGGGTAAAAATAGTATATGCACATATATTTCAAAATGAAAAGGTAAAAATAAAAATGCAGTTGTAGAGCAGATAACTTGAATTAATAGACTACTATTCATCTACCTTAGTGTTTGCATGGGGCTAGCTTTTAGCCATTTACATTAATAAACTTTTTGCTAAATAACTTCTGAGTTATAATACTTGGTTTCACTTAATATATCTTTTTAAAAAAGACAGATTTTTTTAAGGTATAGGTATTCTATTGTCTTGTAAAAAAGAATTATGTTCTTATAGACTTTTCTTCTAAATAAACAAATCCCTTGCTTGCCACTCACGACTTTTTAAAATAATGATGATTGAAACACTAAATAATTCAGTTTAGCTTAGACAGGAGAAAATAAAACTTTTGCTACAATTCAGAAATTTCATTACATTCAAGGATTGTGGTAGACAAAAGGTCTATTTTATCTAAAACTGAAGAAATGAGAAAGGATTCAACCAGAGTGGGAAATCTATTAATTGAAGGCTGAGGTGAAATGATAGTGGACATACAGTGTTGGTTTAGGCAGGGAGGAAGCCCAGAAATACCCTGGATGCACCTGTAATCATGACAAACCTAAGTTAATTTTTCTGTAATTGGTTGGCTTACCTGAAAAAAGGGGACGGTGGTAGAAAAGTAAATATAAGGCAAAAACACAGTGAAATCTGCTTAGAAACCCTTTACGTTTGAAAATTATTTTGAGATGAAAAAGTTATTTTCTGTAGAAGTTTAAGTAATATATTAAAGCAGATCTTAATGTAATAACTTACTAAAGATCTCCAGAAATAGGAATGTTATTTTTGGGGGGAGGATTCTCAACGTTCAGAAAAGTGCTATCTTATTTATGGTATGAATTGGAATCAAACCTATTCCATGAAATCAATTTTTTTCTAGAAAACTGATTAAAAGGCAATTTGCTTAAAAAGCTTATAAAAAAAGAGGTAATTATACTCCAATAAAAATGTGGGAGAGAGCACAAAATTATCAAGGTTTATATATATAATTAAAATCTTTTTCCACCGTTACTTTCATTTTCCAAACTGACACTATTTTAAGAACAATAGAAATAAATTGTTTTTGGTATTTTGGAGATTACCTTCATCACAGTCATTCTCCAAACCAGTTAAAAAAAAAAAGGGCAATGATATTACAGCTGTGAGACCAGAACATTGAACAGGTTTGTTGAATTCTGTGCAGGAGGCTAAGGAACCGGCAAATGCCTGAGTGAAATTCCTCTTGAATATGCTCCTGTTCTGAGCCGGTTCTTCAAGCACAGGCAATTTCAAGTTCCCTTATACTAGGGCTCTTTCTTTCTGGATCTTGTGACCTAAATTTGCTAATACTATACAGGCAATCGTGAGTTGCACTTTGATTCATTAGGACTATGGATGCTCTTCTATTTTAGAGACTGAATTAAGAAGGTGAATGTCTGTGGTGGTCTCAATATTGCTAGCTAGTGGGATAAGGCCATTTTCCCTGTATTTGGCTTCTAACTAGATTCTGTTATGATTTAAGAAAACTGCAGCTCAGAGATTATTTTGCACTCACAGAATAGACACATGATCATGGTAAGATCATGGTAAGAGATAATGAAAAAGGACAGCTTGGAAATGATAGCATTAGAGATGCCTTTAGTACAACTTGATAAATACAGTAGGAAATTCTTACGATATAAGTGACATTGAGGCTTCTGAGGATGGAGAGAAAGGGAGAACACCTTAGGGCTTTGTTTGGCTCTTTTACACTAGGTATGATTTAATATTGCTTTTTACCTTGAGATTTAGGTGGTTTGGGTTGGGACAGGATTCACCTCAATGGGCATAATCTTTTCAGCATTTAGTGCCCCTACATTCCTTATTCTTGCTTTAATATTTTTTCTCCTGCACACTTCCAGACTTTCCACACTGTACGTATTACACAAGCTCTCTACTAGAGAGATGACAGCAAAGTGATGTGGTATTAACTTGAGTTTGCTTTACTTGCAATGATGAGAAAAGTTATTAGAAATAAGATAACAGCAGTTTACAAAAACTGGTATAGAGACCAGTAGTTCTCAAAGTGTGATCCCTAGATCAGCAAGAGCAGTATCATCTGGAACTTGCTAGAAATGAGAATTCCCCTCTCCCTGCTCCCTGCTCCCTGCTCCAACCCCTGCTACTGAATCAGAAACTCTGGTATGGGCAGGTCCTCCCAGCGAGATTCTGTTGTGTGCTGAAGTTTGAGAAGGAATGCCTAGAGACCAGGGTTCTTTTCTCAGTTCTAACACTTTCTAGCCAGGAGCTCTTGGTAAATTTGATGAAGTTTTCTGAGTCTCTGGTTCTTGCGTCTGTAAAATGAGAGATCACCACCAGTGACCCTTCCGGCTCTAACATTCTGTGAGCCTCGGATGCTAATTACTTGGTGAAAAACAATGTGGTAGGGAAGAGCACTGCCTATACACCCAGCTACAGTGATAAATCTGGTCTTGTTCAGCTACATGCTCTTTCCGCATGTTTAATGTACAGCGATCCTTCTCAATCCTTATTACCTCTGTATCTTCTTGTAGCAGTGACTATAAAACAAAATGAGCCTACTAAATAACTCAAGACCAATTCAAGTGCGAGTAAGTAGAATAGATTACAGTGATCTTACTTTTAATTGTTGAAGGTGACACAAAGCATCAGTGGTATTATAAAATGTTATTTAAAAGTACACGGCTTTTAGTGAAATGGCTTTCCCCAAATTCACCATAAACTGAATGCTCAGAAAGTACATAATTAAGTCTAGAAGCACTAATAGGGTGACATAACCCTCTTTTTACATTATATAATTTATTTGACGTTTAGAAAGTAACAAACATAGTTTTCATAAAGCACACTTCTGGTAGCCAGGTGGAAATTAGTTAGTTCAAATAGCCAAAGGATAAACTTCTACTTTGGGATTTTCTGCTCTCCTAAAAGCAAGTTTTAAATGATAACTTGATTTCAGTTTATTCAAAGATTTGTTACATGGTTTGGAAAGCTATAGCTTCTACTGCAAAATGCTAAATGCATGTCTTTATAAGTATTAGATATGAACGTGAGTATTTATATCTTATAAACTGGGATCTGGGTCTCCTCTGAGAGACTAAGAACCCTGGATACTAAGAAGTGTAGGTGTTGACATTGTGCATGTTTGGGTTAAATTAGTACTGCAGATAAAGTTAACTTCTTTTATCCCATTATTGTCCTAATCTGACTCATTATTTATATATATGTGGCATGCCAATTTTTAAAAGGCACACTAGTGATAAATCTGCCTTGACTAACTTGAAATAATTGGGCAGAAGGCTCCTAATGTTAATAGTATGATCTGACTTTCCTTGTCTGTGTCTGTTCGTAATCTCATTCAACCGAGTTGAATATGATACACACTTGGTTGCTTTGTTTAAAAGGCTCTGTCTATATATACACATGCTTTTTTTCTTAAACAATTGAATGCTAATACTTCTAAGCTTGTTTATAGTATCATGAAAGCATACGGATATGGCAATTTTTATTATTGATTTTGCTTATATTCTTCATATATATAAATCTGGCAATTTTTTTTTAAAAGATACTTTTAAGTGAGGTCTTGGAATAGCTTCATGTAAAATTATTTAAGAGCAATTTCAATTGAGGGTGATTCTTCTGCATTTTGTAGGAAGTGATTATACTCTCACTTACAATAAATGCTTCCAAATTATTTTCTTTTGGCTTTAGATGGACATTGACATTTTTTTTTGCATCAGAACCTGTTCTTAAAAATATAAAAAGAAGACAATAAATGGTCGGGCTTTCTTTTAGAGAGGCAATGTCATTTGTCCAGAAGGGGGAGCTCTCGGTCCGCATGCAGCAGAGCAAAGCAGACAGTCTAGTATCTTACCTGCTGCTTGGAAATTGTCTGACAGGAAAATATCAACACAAACCATGCGATTTGCCGCTGGAGCACGCTGGACCTCATCTGCTTAAAAAGATGCACGGATATAGTCATCACAGTTCATAATTTAATAAACTGCTAAAAAACCCACACATTTTCATTTTAGCAACTTTGGTCTCACAACTAAATTCACATTGCTACAAAGACATTTGAATTTTGCACTAATATGTCATGAGCACTGCACCCATTGCAAATTAATGAGTCTCTGAATAGCACTGTGCATTTGTCATTTGAATTTATGCTAATGCAATGAGGTCTCCTGGTGATGCTGATAGTCCATAGCAGCTGCTCGAACCACAGAATGTACCGGCACTTCCCTTCTACTTTATACTGCCACCTCTTTTCTTGCCTTTTCGGGCCTGTCGCTGAGGTGGCAATCCTGTCGCTGGTTATTGATAGAGCTGCTAACTATCTTTGACTTTACACTATTGGCCTGACCCCCAACACTAAGCAGAAGTAATGGATCAGTGTTGAGAGAATTATGTACATCACATGGTGACAGCCTCGGACCAGGAGGTCAGAAGGAGTTCATTGGGACCCAATGGTATTTACAAAGAATGTTGGCATGGAAATTGGTAATATTTTTCAGTGATATTCTGTAATTAACATCAATAGGTCAATCTAAGAAAATAAGTGTAATTTTTATAATCATAATGAATAGCATTTGTGTGTGCAAAAAAAAAAAAGGGAATGATCCTTTCAGTTTTTTTCCTTTTCTTTTCAGTTTTATTGCAATCTAAGAAAATGGTCTTGGCAATATTGTTGGTTATCAGGCCATGTGAGTCTTTACTATGGTTATACAAATTGCTGCTAGGTCAAAGAGATGTGACAGCCCAATTGGACCTAGTGGAGAAATCATTGATGTAGGCGGCATATGTATGGGAGGGAGACACACAAACACCTATTTTCATGGGACCCAAGTCAGTGAAAAAAGGTTCTTGGTGTCTGTTGTTATTTTCTTTCCCCAAGTCTTAATTATGAGATTAAAATTTTTTCCTAGACTAGTGTTCCTATTTTACTGGCTTCTAGAATGAAGAGTGAAAGTATGTCGATTTTATTCTAACAGATTCAGGAAATTAGATATGGTGTTTAGAAATGTCGAAAAATTAAGCAGAAAATAAAAAGCTAAAAACAGAATTATACTTTAGATTATGGATTATGGACCTATTGAAAATTGTTATGGTGTTTAAGAAATGTTCTTTTTTTCCTGGGGCTGAAGAAAAGCAGCAAACTTTCTCTTTCAAATAGGAGAAAAACCAAAAAAACCCCAAAAAACCTCATCTTAAAAAGGGATGAATAAATGCACACCCTGGTTAAAATGTAGTATTAGCATTCATTTTTTAGATTGTTAAAGAAGCTAAGTAAGAGTCAATTCCTGAATTATTTCCAGGGGAAAAAACATTCCAAGGCAGACAAGTATAATTATTTGTTAAGTGATGTAAGGGAGTATGGAGTATAGAAGTAAAAATGACCTCTTAATCTCAAATAGTACCCAAGAGCAAGAAGACTCTTTTCTTATGAAACTTATAAAAAGAAGAGGATTTTTATCCTGACTCCAAGCCTAGTAAGCTGCTCAGAGCACCAGCCCCAGGAGATGAAAACACGCCTGTTTCTTTCTACCTGTTGGCACCAACCTAGGGGTTAAAGGGCCACTGGAGAGAAAGGAACTTGACTGAGACGGCAGCACACAGAGTCTTTACTAGAGTGCCTCCGTCTTCCATCAAGGAGGGGAGACGTTTTCACTCTTCTTGGAAAAACTTTGAAATGTAAACTGTTTCGATTGATGGCTCCTTCTGGCCCTGGCAACTCTTTTTGGTAGCTGGTGCTCTTTCTGTAATACTTGTTAAAAACGTCTCCGTAGCAAAGATGTTGTTTTTTATGTGAATTTTTTTTTTTTAAAGTCAGCGCATGTGTGAGTACAGACAGGCTCTCATCTTGCACGGCAGAGACTGGCAGGTGAACACCTACTCCTGTTGCCCTTATTCATTTGCAATACTTTATAAGATTAGTCTCTTTGAAAGCTGTTTTCAGTCTAAACTGTCAATCCTCTTCGAATGTGGTCCCTCTCACTGGGAATGACTTCTTAGAACTTGCGAGAATGCTGTGGCCTGAAAGTCCCTTTCTTATCCCAGAGATGCTTCCAGTCTCTGATAACTTGCCCCTAAACCTTCTACAACAAGGCTGCCTGTGGGCAGCTTTAAAAAACTGGACACACATCTAAGGTATCATATGTTTTAGAGCAGTTTTTCAACTACATATACAACTTCCACCACCATCCATATAATTATATTCATTTTACCTTGGTTGGAAATTATATTTTTGATCAATCACCTATGGAATGATTGTGTATATGTGATTTTTTTTCACATTCTTATAACATTCTTAAACTACTTCCATGTGCAAAGAATTTAGGTGGTGAAATTGATAAATATGCTTAAAGAGATTGATTTGGAGAGTGAAATTGGCCAAACTGCATAAACCAGTGTGAAAAGTATCCATTTTAATCTAAATGTTGACCACTTATATTGATCTGATGAACTTACAATGGCTAAATTTATTTCTTTATCCTGTGCTGTATAGAGTTAGGTCCATAAGTTACACATTCTTATTTGTTATTGTTATTGTCTTTGTCTGATCATACTGGGTGCATTAGATTATTCTTCTCTGTTTTGTTGCTGTTGCTTTTCTGAAATGTTGTACTCCCTCTTATGTACATGAAGAGGAAAGCCCTGTGACCTCTTTCTGAATGGAGCCAACCTCTCCCCCAGTGTTTTGCACTCTGAGTTCTCCCACTTGTCAGACACTTTATCCACCAACAGCACATTCTGAGGCAGTGAGGCTGTGAATCAATAGAGATTTGACTTGCAAGTTTAAGGCAGCCACTGATGGTATGTATGATTTTAAGGGCAAGAAGCCATACTGGCTGTAGTCCTCTTCAGCCAAAAGGCTGCTCAGGTGCTCAGAGATGCTTCTTTCCCTCCATACTCTTATTATGCACATGTACACACATACAATGACACACATACACACACCATACACACTTCCTCACACACATGCAAACACACATACAATTCCTCATACACACACACACAGACACACACAAAATATATATACATATTACCTCATATACTTACACATACACAAGTCTGGAATTATATTCTGTTATTTTTAATTTTTTAAATTATAAGTGAATAAGAAACACTTGTGTAAAGTTATAAACATTTTCTCAAACATATTTTAAAATTATTTTATAAAATACAGGTAAGTTTAATCTCTCCTAAATCAATATGAAACATGTAACTTCTTTCTTATGGCACTAAAAATTTAAGTACTGATAAATTCTCTTTCATGTCAGCATTCAAGTACATGTGTATTTGGTGCATTATGATTCCTGAGCAGTATGTACAAGCCCTACTTCAAGGTCCCTGCCTTCAAGAAGCTTATAATATAGTATAAAAAGAAGATGGAAACAATAGAAACAATATAATGTAAATATAAATAAATACAAAAGGCATGAACAAAATAAAATTTTTCTTTTGTATTAAAGTGAAAAGTGCTAGGTAGTATTTACTTTTCAGAATAATGTTCTTGATTTCTTACATGCAACTCCTATATTCTTTGTTTTTCAGAATATGTGGGAAAAATACAAATCAGAAACTAAATGACAGAATGATTTGCAAGGTCAGTGCTTAGCTTTCTTCTCCCAATTCCCTCTTTTTTCTTCTCCTTCATCCTGTTAGGGATCTCAGGGGTACACCAAGACCCTATCCCCATTGCCATGGGCAATATTTGAGCTACTTAGAAACCAAACATAATATGAGACCTCTCTGCAGGCTCAAGTTGGAAATCCTGGGGTCAGTGGACTTTTTAAAAAAGGATGCAATTTTCAGTAAATTCCTGCCTTTATAAGCTTTCTTTCTTTATTACAATGGCTTAAATTTACTGAAGAGAATTATGGCAATTCACTCTCAGGAGGGCCTTAGTATTCTCATTTGTGAAGTAAAGATAAACTTGTAAAAAATGTAAACAATTAGATGGTATCCGAGAAACCTAAAGAAAAAAATTCTCTTTTCTATGCTTCCAAATGATAGTGTCATGGAGTTCCAATTTTGATTATTTTAGGAACCTGGAGTTAAAAAAAAACCAAAAACCAAAAAACAAAACCTAAAAGGTTTTAAATCAAATATGTTTTGAGTTTCATTAAAAAGTAGTGGAAAGAGAAAAATAAATTCAACCTGGTAAGATGTTTACTTTAGAAATTTAAGATGTGGATAAGATAAAAACAGTAAGAGTAAGGGAGGAGGGAAGGGGGGTGGGGAGAGAGAGAGGGAATGAGGAATTTAAAAAAAAATTGATTTTTGTGTTAAGAACGCTTAACATGATATCTACCCACTTAGCAAATTTTTGAGTGTAGAATACAGTGTTGTTAACTGTAGGCACTAGGTCGTACAGTAGATCTCTAGAACTTACTTACTCTTCTTGCATAACTGAAACCACATACTAGTTGAACAATGCCTCCCCATTTCCCCATCCTCCCAGCCCCTAGCAAATACCATTCCACTCTCTGCTTTTATTATTCAGCCTTAAAAAAGAAGTAAATTCTGCCATATGTGACAGCATGGACGTTATTATGCAAAGTGAAATAAGCCAGTCGCAGGAGGACAAATGCTGCCTGACTGCTTCTACAAGGTGTATAAAATAGTCCAACTCCTAGAAGAGGAGAGTAAGAAATGTGTTAGGGAGTAGAGGAGAGTGGAAGTGGAAAGGGAAGTTGTGTGTAAATCACTTCTCTTAAGTGCCTCAATGAATCTCTGGTATCGTCTTCCAAGTTTTTTAGCCCAGTTTTCTTTTACTGAATCACTCACCTTTCTGCTTCTTTCTGCTGCAGACCCTGAGAGGTAAAATTAAAAAGATTCTTGAACTTCAGAGGTACAGAATGAGTATGCACCATCCCAATTGTGTACACTACATGTGAGGAGGGGCAAAGATACTTTAAAACTTACAAATGCACTGATAAGAGAGAAATTATTGAAGAGAGGAAATTTGGGACTGTCATCTAGCATTTATTTAAGGTCACTTGAAAGAGCTCTTTAAATTGTAGATGAGAAAGAGAAATTAAAATGCTGAGGACATCAGGGTGAGGGCCTAGCTCAGTGGTAGACTGTGTGCCTAGCAAGCACAAGGTCCTGTGTTCAATCCCCAGTACTTTTATTAAAATAAGTAAGTAAACCTAATTACCTCCCCCTCAAAACAAACAAAAAAATAAAATATTTATTAACAATGCTGAGACTACTATTTGAACAGAGACTGCATAATGTAATGATAAGCATTTGTGGGACCTTATTCAATTCATGTGGGCACATAGAGTAAATTTTGACACTTTTGTAAAAACCAGGGAACAGAGTGTTACATGTGAACTCAGGCCCTGTAAAGAGATGCAGCTGATCTTGAAAATATGATCCATGGCCCTTAAGTTTTGGTTAGGTGACTAGCAAACTTCAAATTTGCAAGCCTGCAAAACCCATGTCATGTCCCTTGGCCTCTCTGTGTTCCCTTGAGGGCCCAATTTTCAAGTTATGGTCTCTGCAGGGCAGGGCAGGCATGTAGAAAGTACTTGCCAAGTGATTTATTTTGCTAAAATATGATAATCGGCTTAGTAGGACTTGGTAGCTTAAAAAATCGTAAATGGTATTAAAAAGATGTCTACATTTCTGCATCTTTCAAATAAAAAAAAAAAGAACCTTCAGAAATCTCATCTGGCACTATGAAAATAGACTCCACAGAAGTCTTCCCCTTCCTCCTCCCACTCCCCAATTTAAATCAACTAATTAAGAAAGACTGTAACTGGAAGGGAATGATTAACTCATTAACTTAATCATTGTCATACTTGTGAATATGGACTTGTACCAGAGTTAAGAGGTTAATGAATTCAAATATATTGTCAAAACTGTCTATGGTTTTCAAAGAGGAAGATTTTATGTCCTATAGTTTATATACTTAAAAGTTAGAACTCAACTGTGACAAAGTTTGACATCAAGTTACTGAAATTGTGTAGAAAATGGTGAGTAGGAAAAAAAAAAAAGATTCTCCTTATCATTGTTACCAACACCAGTGCTACCTTCAATGCAACTGCCACTAATACTACCATCATCTTCACATAAATATTTCTTTTTCATCTGGGTGGCTGGGAATTGACTTGCTTGGCCATAGGCTGTCCACACATAGGGATGTTTGTGAGATCCCTAGATTTTAGTGTTTGATCATCTTTTTACCATGAATGTTTTGTAGCAATTTTATGTCTAATATATGATAACATTTTCTGAAAATACATATCCAGCCCAGCTCTCTCTGAGCCCATTACCTACCTTGTTATTCACCAAGTATAGTAGGTACTGAGCTAGATGCAGTGGATCCAGTGGTCCACAGAACAGACATGCTCCTGTCCTGGCCATGCTTACAACCTGGGGGGATGCATCCCATAAATGGTACAAATAAATATCTAATTATGAATTGTGATTAATATTCAGTAAAGCACAGAATATGATGAGAGATTTTCATCTTTCATGATGGAAACTGATGTAGATTAGGAAGCTTCTCTAAGGAGAAAGCTATTATGTTGGAACCTGAAGAATAAACAGAAATGGCCCAGTGAAAGATTGAGAGGATGATAATTTCAGGCAATGGTAACAGCACATGCAAATGTCCTGAGGCAGGAGAGAGCTTGGCACTCTGATGAAACTGAAAGAAGGCATGTGTGCCGGCAGGATAGTGAGAGAGAGTTGGTGATATAATATGAGACTAGAGAGGAAGACAGGAGAAGACCATGCAGAGACTTTGCTGACCATGGGATTTAAGATTTTGTTTTAAGAGAAATAGAAAACCATTAACAAGTTTTAAGAAGCATTGACATGATTAGCATTCTGTTTAAAGAAGATGATTATGGTAACATTTGTGGAAAATACACTGGAGGAGGAAGCATAGTGGTAACATGAGAACAGTGGTCTAGCTGAGAGAGGATGATGCCTCAGAAAAGAAGGTGGAGATGGAGAGAAGGACATGAATTCAAGATACGATAGATTGATGGAGTATGGATATTGACTAGATGTTGCATGGATAGGTCGAATTGATAGAGCAGATGCCTGCTGAACAATGAGTAGTTGGGAAGGGTTTGGGAGAAGGCCTCATTTGTCAGAGATTTTCTACCCCACTAACTATACACAAAATTGCATGATAATTCCATCCTTTGGGGAGAAGTACAATGCAAGACAGCCATGTGGCACAACTCCAGGGGGTCCATCACAGTGTTGTCATGTGCTTGGTGTCCCCTAGAGTTGTGCAATGCAGTGGCCCTTGGGCTGTGGAATATTGAGCATGCGCTGTTGCCTGTAAAGATTATAAAATAGGATGTTACAGAATGTTGTTTGTGTTGAGGGCTACCTTGTATGGTCCCTTCTCTTAAGGGGCTGGCTGGGGACTTGAAAATGCAACCTAGTGTGGAATTGTGTCAGGAAGGGGGCACCTTTTGCTAGTTGGCCTATCTCGGGCAGGGGGACATTTAATAATTCACTGTTCAAAGGGTTACTGTTGTGCAATTTGTATGCCTGAAAGAGTGATCTTCTAATTATGTACTAGCAGTAGCCATGCTTCCATTAGTTGGATGTTACATGTGTATCACAAATTCACCTCTTCAAACCATACAAGATGTTAATTCACTGTCTCAAATAAATTGAATGTACTTTTAAAAAATTTGTAACTATGCTATACCATTTACTGCTTCAGCAAAGTAGCTCCTCAAAGGGATGGGTAACCTTTTTCAATGGCGGGCCAACAATCATTAGCAAAAACAAGAAAGAAAATTCCCAAAACCCCAAACCAAAGCAGTTTAATCTATTTTTCAGTAAGAGATATAAATATAAATTTCACAAGACATACAAAAATACAATTTTATATCACGGCCAGTTAAGGAATGAGAGACACTGAGGGGAAAGAGAAAGGGGAAGAGTATAAGGACAGAATCTTTTATTCATTGTGTTCTGAATCCTTACATTTCTTTGTTCTATTGCCTAAGCCTTAACTTTACTTTCCAAAGGCTTGGAAAAGCATCTTTCTTCTACCCAACAGCTATTGAAATCCATGACTGTTGTCTGGCCACCATTCTACTACTTTCTTTCTTGGCCACTTGGCCACTTGGCCAATCTGTTACTGTTAAACCCATGCCTCTGCTTCTGACTCAGCCCATAGTGGGAACCTGGGATCTGGCACCACCTTAAACCATCTCTCTCCTGGTGATTTAAGTCCTGTTGCTTTTGCAGTGTTCAGGTTTCCTTCTCACAACCAGTCTTAAATGCTAAAACCAATTACTTCGGACATACATGCCTCTTTTCTGAAAATCTCAGAATGAAGTACAAGATGTTAGGACCTCAACCTTGCAATTAGAATTCTATTTTGGACATTTGCACAACTGGGTGAGCTTATCAGTCAAGAAAGGGATGTTGGCTAGGCAATTAATAAGGAAGCTTGCCAGGGGCTTAATGAAATGAGGTTCATGACTGGTTTCAGTTTATTGTCTGGTTCTCCCTCACCAGTCTAATTAAAGCAGAGATTTGAGAGCTAGTGGGGAGAATTGAACATTATCCTGATTAATTTTCATGCTGGTAAGCCCTTAAACTGATTTCTTACCTTCTCTGGGCTTTATAGTCTATAATAATTTGAAATGCACAGAACAACTGCCTAAATGCTGAATCATTTTCCCAAGAGATTGAAGCTTCTAGAAAGCTCAGTGGAGAGCTTTCACTTTATGTAACCTGGAGTGAACTTCAGATGATGCTGCCAAATTGGAGGGCTTACCTGCCTTAGCTGGGCCAAAAGCCCTATGAATGCCAAGGGCCCGCACAATATCTGCTCAATGACTGCTGCCGACTGCCTCATCCCAGCGGCTGGTGTTGAAGCAAATTCGTTTGGAAATAGGCCAGATTCTTCTGTGTCTCCTGGGGGGCTCTAGAATTTTATAGTGCATGTTTATATTTGTATAATCAGCAAATAATTAAGTGGGAATTAGTGTGTTTTATTAAGTATAGTTAAAATTATTGCCTTTAAACACCAAAGAAGACTATAAAATATAACTTCCAAAATTGTGTGTAATAATAATAATATACTATATAGTGTTCACTATATGTAAACACTGTTTTAATTGCTTAACTTATATTTGTTCATTTAATCTTCACAACTCTATGAGATTAATTTTCTCTTATTAACCTCTGTTAACATATCAGGATAGCAAGGCAAAAAGAGGTTAAGTGATTTGCCTAAATTACACAAAAACTCAAGGTCATACACAACCTCCCACTTTTCTTTTTTTTGTTTTCCTGAAAGAATCTGGCATAACAAAATTCATCAGAACTCTATGTGGGCTACTATTTACAGAGGTTTTTTTTTTTTTTTTTTTTTTTTTTTTGTAGGAAGAGGGGAAAAAAAATCAGGAGATGGATGCTTGATTTAGACACTCATCGAGCTGAGACTTAGTGATCAGGAGAGACGACTGGAAGACTCAGATAACAGTGTAGAGTGTAGTAGAGAAAGTGTAGGAGTGTCAGAAATATGCAAGATACAAAGAATATATTTCTCAGAATTTTATGGGGGTAGTTGATAGTCAAAGCAGTGAGTAAAGATGGAAAATGAAATAACTTGAGGAAAAGCAAGAAAGGCTAATTCAAGGAGCTTATTCAAGGATTTGATGGCACAAATGCAAACTGACACAGCTGTGTTACACCAGCAGCCCAAATACCATGAGTAGTGTTGCTGTCAGTGATGTGATTTTCCAGAATGATGAACAACTATAAGTATACTTTCAACCAAGATAAAATACCATCTTCTCTTGCTTTCAATATAGTTACATTCTTCAAATACCATGGATATCAAAACAGCATAAAGCATACACTGTATTTATATGTAAAAGGAATTTAAGCTGTAGTACCTGCCCTCATAGAACTCATAGTGCGACAGTGAAAATATCCAAGCAATTAAAAATGTGGTGAGTGTTAGGAGATGAATGCTATTGGAGTTCTACAAGGGGAATTCAGTTTAGTATGTGGAATCAGAAATGTCTCCTTGACAAAGTGACATCTAAACTGAGATCTTGAGAGTGAGCAGAAGTTTGCCAGGTAGAAATATGAAAATGTATGGGGATTATTTTGGATTATTAGCGTGACTGGAGAGGCCTGACGCATTCACAGGAATTAACTGCCCAACCAACTGGCTGAATTGTGAGAAATAACATGTCATTGTTGGTTTAGGCCATTACATTTTGGGGTATTTTGTTGTTTTGGCTTCACATGGCTAGGCCAAGGTGTTGGTGAGCTAAAAATGGTCTTCTGATCATCCTGATACACTACTGACATCAGAGTCTGATTTTTTATGCTTTTGCAGACTAAAAACTATGAGTACCGAAGATTGGATCAGGCATTTAATTATTTTGCTGCCACCATAACTGAGGGTGCTATTAGCATTTAGTGACTGGGGGTCAGGGATGCTATATATCTTGTACCACAAGAAATTATTCAGCATCTCTTTTCAGTGTAGTGTTGCATCATTACGTTCTCCACTGTTCTGCTAGTGAGTGATTAGAATCTTCTTTTGGACATGCATCCTTACCCATCTGGATTTCTAACCACTTCCTGTCCTATATTTCTTAGGTAAATACTCTGAATCTCACTGAACTTGGTTTGAGTCTTTAGCTGTTTGTCCTAAAAACCTGGATATCTTTTCCTCCTAGGGGTTTATCCTCAGTTTTGAATCACCCTTCAGTCTCACTGTAGCACGCTCATCCATTAATGGTTGGTCCTTAGCCCAACACTCATCTTGTCTCTCATAGTCTACACCTGATCTGCACAGATGTAGTCTCAGTCTTCACCTATGCATCTAACTTGTTTTGCCCTGAGCCCTAGGAGAACCTGTGGCATCCACAAAATTGCTTGAAGGAATGAATGTAGAACATGACTCTATTTTCCACTTTCCTAATGTGGGCTCTCCAGGGAAATGATACTGGTTTGTTCACTTCAGTAATCCTTTAAAATATCTTCTTATCACCAATTTCTGGGCCCTTTCATGGTTCTAGAATTACAATTTTGCTACAAATGTGAATCTAGTTAACATAGAGTCCATTTCTTCTCAGTTTCCTAGGATTCAAATCACAGAGGTTTTATTGTACTATTATGCCAATCGCCTCATCAACCAGCACAGTCTACTGAACTAAGAGTGGAGCTCTCCCTCTGAAAAACAGGGTCTGGGTTAGATTATTTCTAGACCCCTTCACTAATGCAATATCTGAAATTCTGAAATTCCTCTCACGTTACTTCCTTGTATGTACCCCTGAACTGCTGGCTTCTCTCTGCCTCTACTTGGTGTAATATCAGTTCTTAGATAAGAAACTGGAACCTGGGAGAGTAAGGTGGGACGTGAGTAGGTAATTTCTATTTGCACGCCTGCTTTACACATATGCTTAATCAGCCTTGTAGTTTGAATAAGTAGTAGAAGCACTGCTATGTATTTGAGCTATTTTGAATCATTGAAAACATTGTGTCTCTTTCAAAATTGGCCACGTCTTTTTTGATTTTCTTCCCACCCTGAACATAAAACAGGTGCACCAGCAATAGCTGGCACAAAGTGAAAAAGTTTTTGCGTTGAAGACTGATCATTTCTTGTAGTTCACTTTATCTTAGTCATCACTGTTGATTCAGAGATATTAAGTATGGTAATAACTTGAAGCCAAATTAGTCAAGATTTGGCCAGCGCTAACCAGGGTTTGCTTTAACTGTGGGAGGAACTTGCAAAAGGCAATATTGATTATGTCTGGGATATGCCAATTATAATTTGACATTCTGATTTCTGCTTTTTGTTTAACTTAGAAGCAGATTCTGCTTTGCTCTGTTTGTGAAAGACAACTGGATGAGTGAAGATTACTACTTGCAATAAGACTAGAAATTTATCTGGAATTAGAGGCAGAGATAAAACAGTATCTACCCTTTGTTCTTTTTTTTTTTTTTTTTTTTTTTTTTTACTAACTAGATTACTAGTTTATTATAAAACTATATGATAAAAGATACAGATGAACATCCAAATGAAAGAGATGCATGGGGCAAGGTATGCAGCTTCTATGCTCTCTGAGAAAGCCACTCTCCCTGAATCTCCATGAGTTCACCACCCCAGAAGCTCTCCAAACCCCACCCTTTTGGGTTTTTATGGAGGCTTCATTACATAGGTATGGTTTTATGGAGGCTTCATTACACAGGTTGATTAAAACACTGGCCTTTGGTGCTTGTTTCAACCCAGCTCCTATCCCTTCCCAGAGGTCAGGAGGTGGGATTGAAAGTCCTCCAATCATATGGTAGGTTCTTCTGGCAACCAGCCCCCATCCTTAGGTGACCTAGAGGCATTCCAACAGTCACCTCATTAACACAACAAAAGACACCTTTATCTCTCTCACCACTTAGGAAATTCCAAAGGTTTTAGAAGCTCAGTGCTAGAAATAGGCATGAAGACCAAATCTATTTTCTTTTTTTTTTTTTGCATTTTTTTATTGAGTTATAGTCATTTTACAATGTTGTGTCAATTTCCAGGGTAGAGCACAATTTTTCAGTTATACATGAACATACATATTTTCATTTTTTTTTTCTGTGAACTACCACAAAATCTTGTATATATTTCCCTGTGCTATACAGTGTTATCTTGTTTATTCTGCATATGCCTGTCAGTATCTACAAATTTTGAAATCCCAGTCTGTTATAAATCACAATATTATATTTGCCTATCTTTATACTGACACCACACTCTCTTGATACTGTATCATTATAGTGAGTCTTAAAATCAGGTAATATTAGTCTTCCAAGCTTGATCTTATTTTTCAAAGATGTTTTTGTTATTTTGGGTCTTTTGCATTTCCATGTGAATTTTATTTATCTTTTTTTTCAGTTTTATTACGTAGAATTGTTGTAATTTGACTGCACATATACAATACATTGCATGTAAATACATATATACAATATGCTGCACACTTTTTTAGTTTATATATATGTATTGATCATGGTTCTAAGAACAGTTTAGAGCTTTAGCTTTTTAAACTTACATGTTATCAAAGGAATAAATACAAAGACAAAATAAGAATCAACAAATGCAGTAATCCAATCATAAAGGACGGTCAAATGTGCTTACACATATTCAAGAAATCAATCTTCTAAGTTATAAATAATCAAAGTAGTTCATTTGCGTCCTTTCTTTTTTTTAGATTCCACATATAAGTGATATTATATAGCAGTTTTCTTTCTCGTTCCAGCCCACTTCACTTGGAATAACGATCTCTAGATCCATCCGTGTTGCTGCAAATGGCATTATTTTATTCTTTTTTGTGGCCGAGCAGTATTCTGTTGTGTATGTGTGCGTGTGTGTGTGTGTATACTACATCGTCTTTATTCAGTCATCTGTTGATGGATATTTGAGTTGTTTCCATGTCTTGGTTATTGTAAATAGTGCTGCTATGAACATTGGGGTGCATGTGTCTTTTAGAATTATATTTTTCTCTGGGCATCCTTTGTTCATTATGACTCAAAATGGGTGGAGGTGAGGAATATTACTGAACCACATTTTCTTTGTTAAAAGAGAAAGATAAAAAGAGTAAGAAAGCCAGGAGTGTTACTTGAGATGAAAATTAAAACAAAATATAATTTAGTACTTGGAAGATTCTAGAAATGATATATAGAGTAATGAGAAAAGTGATTTTGTTACCATGAAAAAATGGGAACTTAAAGGATGCAGAGTGAGTTAATATATAGAAAATGGACATTTTAGAGCAAAAGTTACCACTTTGTGACCAGTACAATCTATAACCCATGACAGAGACTATATTTTGTCTGAGGTAATTCCCCTTTAATATGCACAGCAAGATATTAAAATGTGACTCTTCCTCTCTTAGATTTGTCTGAAGGGCTACCTTCAAGAATGAATTATGAGAGTTACTCCCCTATTTGAGAACCAGAGAGATGACTCTGAAACCCATAGAGAGGAACAAGAAAGTGAGGAGAGAGCAGGGCTTTGTGTGGAGAGTTTTTGCAGAGAAATGTGAGTGCTAAGATTATCCCCTTCTTTGACACGGGGGTTATTGGAGTTTTGTGAGAGGTTCAGCTCAGAGAACTAGATATGTGTGTCCCTTGTAATTGGGAATAGAGAGGGACTAATGTCTGATTCAAGCCTGAGTAAATTAAAGCAGCTTTAAGGGAAAAGGACCGTATTTGGAAAGTTTCTGTGTGTGCTTCTGTTAGGGGGACAAAGGTGCATGAAGCATAGCCAAGGGGAAAATTCAGTAGAATTATTAACCTGAAGTCATTTCAACATGAGAATCTGCAAAAGAAGATGATGTATCAGGGTGAGGGGACCCTAGAGTAAGGGGCTAAGGTGTAAGTCCCTGAGGTCAGAGGCCACGGAAGGATTAGGGACAGCTTGCCATAGCTTGGTCAAAGGAATTGCATTTGCAGGTGCCCAGCATGAAAATCTCCAAAGAATCTGCAAAGGTACCCATGAAAGAATGAGTCTGCTAGGCCTAAGGAACATTTCATGGTACCTTTTCATGACAGTATAGTCAAGGAAGAACTTTCCTATCTCTTTTACCTTTCCTTCTTCCTACTACACATTTGATCCTAGAAGGTCAAGAAGCAGCAACAATTGAGTAAAAGAGAAGAAAAATTGAGGGAAAGAGAAGAAATAGACCACATTCCACTCCTAAAGGCAGGTGGCCCATCTGCTGACAGCCTTAGTTGGAGAGCTGTGGGGAGAGGCTTACTTGTGAATGAAGGTTGAAGGGTTAATTATTGTATTGGATTAAATATTGTAATTTCTCAATAAAGGGCCAGAATGACCATAGGAATTTCTATTACAAACAAAAGACTAGAAAGCTATGAGGCTGCCTAACTTTCAACCCAATGACAAGGGTAAAACTTGCCCCTGTGATTATGTTTTAAAGGACAGAAGATAGAAATCGTACAGATAACTTTTGCTTATGTGCCGTGAGTGCTTTTTCAGACTACTGGCTCTGGAGGAAAAAGCATGGGTCCTTTCTTGAAGGAGCTATGTCTTTCAGCTAAAGATCCTGAGCTTTAGATTTTGTTTTGTTTTAAAATCTCTGATCTGCCATTTCTTAGCTGTAACCTAGAACAATTTACTTAACTTCTCTGAATCTTATCTGTAGAATGGAACTAATAATACTTTACCCTAAAGGTTGTGAAGATCCAGGGTTAAGCTCAAGAAATACTGTTTTTCTCTACCTTTGAACTCCCCTTTTCGGGATAAAATCTGAATCTATTATTTAAAAAAAATACTTCATGAAAAATGTGTAGTAAATGGTGTGGGGCATACTAAAAAAAATCTATTATAGGTCTTGATGCCTATTTATGGATATATAATTCTTTCTAGAAAACAGACTGCAAATTCCTTGAAGGCGAGAAATGGTAGTTAAGATGAATGTCATAAAATATGATAGCCAGAGTTAAAGTGGAGAGATCATTGATGTGGTTATTAGAGACAGCTGTGAGGTGGTTGAGTTCAGCTCTACAGTAAAATCAGACTTAAACTGGATTTGATAGGATTATGGCATAGCATTAAGTATGGAGGATAGAATGTATAAGTATTTCCAGATAGAAAAAAAAAATAGCTTGAGCAAAGGGAAAATGGGCAAAGCATAATTTGGGGATCATGAACCGGTATTTGCCATGGAGCAGAGGACTTGAATAGATTTGGGAATCCCCTTGTAGGAGAAGGAAAGAAGCCAGTTGGTGGAAGATCCTTATGAACGAAGCTCTTTTGCGTGGCACATATACCTTAGTCAAGGTGAAGACCTTGAAGATTTTGGGTGGAAAAATAGCATTGCTTGAAAAAAAAATTGATCAAGTTTGGTTTATAGGATAGATTAACTGGAGAAAAGACTAGAAACAGTGAGACCATTTACAGATATTACAACAGTTAAATCATGAGGATCCTGAATTTTGAAGGTAATAAATAGTTGTGAAAACGGAAAGAAAGGGATGAAATATAATGAGAAAAGAATCTACAAGATTTAGAAAGTATTTGCACTTTTAAGCATTACACATGGAAAAGTGTTTAGACCAGCTCTATCCAATTGAATTTTCTGTGATGTTGAAGATGTTCTCTACACTGTCCAGTATGGTAGCTATTAGCCACATGCAGCTATTGATAACTTGAAATATGGCTAGTGAGACTGAGGAATTGAATATAAAATTTTACTTAGTGTTAATGATTTTAAATTTAAATTCAAATAGCCGCATGTCCCATGTGGCTAATGGCTAGCGTTTTGGACAGTGTAGCAACTCTTCCACAATAAATTGAGTTAGTAATTGAATAGTTGCCTCCTAGCCAGTGATTTGAGTTTGGCACTATTGCTGTCTTTGGCAATTAGTACAACAGCTTGAATATTTTATTACAGTTTTCTCTGACTGCTTTGTGGAAAAATGAAAATGCTATCCCTAGCCTTAATAAATATGGGTTTCATAAATTAGGTACAATCAAGGCATAGGTAGAAATCATTAAGTGTCCTGAAAGCAGTAAACTTCTGTCTCAACCTGTGAAGTGAATTGAAAAGAAAATAAAGATAATGACTATATACAAAAAAGATAGAAACATATTGCAAAACAATTCAATATCTAAATAATTTTAATATTATTATTATAATCATTGTTATTATTCAGCAATAATTCTTGTAGATACAATGACATGGAACATTATCATTTATTTTTCTCACTTTATATTTGTTTATAATTTCAAAAATGTATTCTATATGAATACAGGCATTTCTTCTATATATTGCTTCTTATAACATTGAAAGTTATTGTTATTTTAATTTTATTAATGAAGAAAAGTGACTAATTTTTCTACAGTTACACACCTAGTAAATGACACAGGTTTTTTTTTTTTTTTGGAGGGTTTTCCTGGAATGGTCAGACTTTTATTAATACTTTTTTCCAATACCAAGGTCATAAAATGGCATCTACATGTGATTTCTTTTTTTCTTCAGAGTTAGATTTTGAACAGATCCAGTTGATTTCCAAATTTCTGTTTTTGGAAGTTAATAAACAAGGAACAACAACAACAAAAAATCCTTTAGCTATCGTGTGCAATAGTCCATATTTTAACATGTTTAACTTTGGTTGTTCGAATCAGATTTGTTCTCTCATTATTAAAGCTAGACTTAATCACACATCTGAATTGTAAAAACTTGATGATAAATTATAAAACACAAAGCATTATTGTATTAGTAAATAATTATTATGTTTATTAATGAAGTAAAAATTAATTTAAGGTAGCACATATATTTTCTCATGCAATGTAATAGAAAGGTATCATCTGTAAGAAATTCTACACTTGACTGTAATTTTTATTACATTAAAAAACCATTCCTGATTTTTTTTGAGACTAAAATGTTCCTCTTCTATAATTTCATGAAAGTAGGTAAAAGAGTGATTGTTTTTGGCCTTACTTTCAAGTTGTTGACAAAGTACCACAAATCTGGTTCTAAATTCTTCCCAAACAATCAGTAGCAGTCTTGCTCTGGTACCTATTCTTCTGAAAACCACCGATCACTAAACTCCACACTGAAAGTCAGCTTTGTTCAAGAGTCCATGTTTTGCTGTCAGCCTAGGCAATAAATTCATCTCTGTTTCATAAATTGATGAGTGGTAGTTTCTTCTCTCAAAATCTCTTTCCTACTATTGTAGGTGAGTCATAGGTGAGCCTCCTGCTGTGACTAGATGGGTTTGGTAGGGGAATCAAATGACCAAGAGGTTATCTAAAAACCTGGCTAAAACAAGTTTATCTCCTTACCTTTCATTTTTGTCCCCCTCGTAGGGAGATTCAAAAGGAAACATTGAAAGATGAATAGGGTGACTAATTAAACTAAACCTCATAAATAATAAATATTAAATATCTTTCCTCTGTCTCCTCCATCTCTTGGGGTTCTTCTAGTACCCACTGAGAATGGACTGAACTTACATAAGATCCAAGTGAATGGGAGTTCTTTCTAGACTTCAAAAAATAATTTGCTAAAATATGATTTCTTTTATTATATAAAATACATAATATTTATATAAACAAACATTTGGCTATTGATTAACACTAAATTTCATAAGCTTTATATGATTGATCTCTATTGTAATTTATGTTACAGAATATCCTTCTGCTATTTGTAATTCCTAATAAGAGACTAAAAATAACACTGACCCTACTTGATGGAGAGTACCTCATTCATTGACAGTGGTCTGTATATGAATACATGGACATCGTGGTTATTCCCTCAGGGCTACAAAATCCTTGGACCTGCAGAACTAGGATGAGAAATCTGACAACACTTGGTGCAATGTAATACCACAAAAACATGCTCAAATTAAAACCACGGAGTTAAACTTTATTTTAAGAATAAAGGAATAAGATTGCTAATGTGATTCCTAGGAGGGACTAGAAATGGGGCAAGTGGCATAAAATAAAGGATATAAATTTTGATTGGGGAGTTTTTCCAAGTCATGTCTCCCACAAAATGTAATCTCAATCTATTTTATCATTTGTGAGTAGATAATGATTACTTCTATGGGATCAAGCTTTTAGCACATGTACTACAGGGAACAAGTAAAATAAACTAGGTACCAATAGGCAGTGCTGTGCTGAAGTCCACATGTATTGGCTCACAACTTTTTCAGGAGTTTGCTAGCTGGTTGACATCACATTGAAAGCCTGAACTCTGCCAAGATGGGAGTATTTACAAGATGAAAATTGACAAATACTACACATTAAGATTCCTTCTCACCACCCCTCATTGTGCTCTTCTGTTTAATTATAGTTATCTTTGCTTGAAGATACATTTTGACACCAGTGTATCTCTATGAGCCGTATGAGCCCCATACTGAAAAGACAATATTCTCATTTCTTTGTGGAAAAGGTGTAACAGTGGACAATGTGTTTTCTGACTAAACTGAAGTGAAATTATTTATACATTCTAAAGTAAATTTTAAGGGATCAGTCCTGGTCCAGCCTGACTTCTTTTTCTTTTCTTTTTGTGATTACACAGAGAAACTATAAGTTTGTTGGTATCAGAAGTGAAGATCTGTTTTTCATAGTGGCTGCACTATTTTACATTCCCACTGACAACATACAAGGGTTCCAATTTCTCCAATCTCTCTACCTTGTCAACACTTATCTTTTTTAAAAAAATGTTTTTGTTTTTTACTGAGTCATTTTAACATGTGTGGTGATATCACTGTGATTTTGATATGCATTTCCCTGATAATTAGTGATGTCTCACATGCCTGTTGGCCATTTGTATGCCTTCTTTTGAAAATGTCTATTCAGGTCTTTTACCCATTTTTTTTTATCAGGTTATTAGTATTATTATTTTTGCTATTGAGTTTGTATGCCATTGAGTAATAGTTTGACTATTTACCCTTTATCAAATATATGGTTTGCAAATATGTACTTCCATTCCGTAGATTGCCTTTTCTCTCTGTTGATTGTTACTTTTGCTGTGCAGAAGATATTTAGCTTAATGTGGCCCATCAAAATTAAAAATAGAACTAGCATATTGTAAGCATATAGGGTAGGTAGTCCCCTGAGAAAGAGAATCAGGCATGGCTTTCTTGACTTATGCCATTTTTTGGCATAAGCCATTTTATTATCTAAGCCTGGCCACAATACATGCCCTTGAATGGATCTCAGTAATTAATGATCTTAAGGGAAGTGTGGGGATGCAGAAACAAAGGAAAAGCAGTCGAGAAACAATAGGCCAGCAATAAGACAGAATCCTAATTTCTCCTCAAGGAATATACATAGCAATCCGACACATATCTTTAAGTTCTGCTGTAACTAGCCTCCCACTCAAGTGGAGGATGGGATGATGAAGTTGTCTTTTTCTGATCCTTGTGACTTCAGTCAACTAAAGCTTGGACTCTGTCAAGCTTTGCTCCAATTCTGTGCTGAATTCTCCTCTGCTCAAGCCCCTTCATAAATATGCATGTACTCTTACCTTAAAATTTCCCCCATTTTGCTGTTTGGAGAGACACTGCTTTGGGAAAGTTCCCTGGTGCTCTCCCTAGTAGCTGCAAGTAATAAATCCTCCCTCCTCCCCATCTTTGGCTTGGTTGTGTCTTTTGGCTTGACACCCACCAAGAGGTAAACCCAGTTTTCGGGTAACAATATAATTTAGCATTCCCACTTCTGGGTATATATACAAAATAATTGAGATCAGGATCTCAAAGTGATATCTGCACTTCCATGTTTATTGCAGATATCACAATAGCTGAAATAAACAATCCAAATGTCCATCAACAAATTAATGGATAAAGAAAGTGTAGTATATACATACAATAAAATATTATTCAGTCTTAAAAAAGAACAAAATTCTACCGTTTGTGACAACATGGATGGACGTGGAAGACATTATGCTAAGTGAAATAAATAAGCCAGTCACAGAAAGACAAATACTGCATGAGTACTTATGTGAGAAATCTAAACTAGTAAAACTCACAGAAGCAGAGAGTAGAATGGTGTTTGCTGGAGGAGGGAGAAATGAGGAATTCTGGTTCAATGGGTATAAAGTTACAGTTATACAAGATGAATATGTTCTAAAGATCTGTTCAACACAGTGCCTCTAGTTAAAAATACAGCAATGTGCCCTTAAAAATTTGTTAAGAGGATAGCTCTCATGTTAAATGTTCTCACCACAAAGGATCAGAAACAACCCTTTCCCCAAGCTCCACCACCCTCCAAAAATCCCCAAAGGGTCATGAGGAAACTTTTGGAAGTGATGAACAGTTTTATTATCTTGATCGTGGTGATGGAATCACAGGTGTATACATATGTCTAAACTCACCCAACTGTATACATCAAATATGTGCATCAATTATACCTCAGTGAAGCTGTGAAAAAAGAAAAAGGAAGTGAAAGTCTAATGACTACATCTTAATTAACTTATTTTTCCCTCTTATCCTAGAATATTGGTTAATATTACAAAAATGAGAAATTCTGGGTCTTTGAGCAAGCGAAGGATTCCATTACCTCAAGTAATTGTAAAATCTTAACAAATTTTCAGCAGAGATGACTGTTTCTTTTTGTAGGCTAACCTTTTAGGAAGTGCTTCTATGCACCAGTTTCATCATAATAAATGAGCAGTTAATGATTATCTCCTTTGTGTCCTCTGTGATCTCTATAAATTTTGAAGCCAGATTCAGTACAGCTACACCAGCAATAAATTAGAGAAAAAACATTCCTTAGTACTCTGCGGAAGGGGCTTTATGAGATTGTGGTGGGGCTGGAGGGAATTTGCAGTGCTTAGAAGTTTCACCTCTACAGAATCTGGTTGGTTGCTGATCAGTGTTAAACAAAGTTAAATAACCATTTGGATGAACAGAGGTAGATTTTTAAGGCTCTTTTTATTCTTCTTTTCCTTTTCAGTTGATCACTATAGTCTGAGAAATTATTTGGAGGTAGATCTCATTTCCCATTTTAGTTTTTCTTATAAATATGGTACATCAATTCCTATCTCTGGCTGCATGTTAGAATCACCTATGAAGCTTAAAAAAAAGAAATTTCTTATGCCTGGCCCCTATCCCAGAACAATTAAATTTGAGAGCAGTTGAGAACCACTGCTCTGAAATGTAAGCTTTTAATGGGTTCAAGATAACTTAATTTTATTTTATTTCATCATTTAAGGAGTTAATTTCTAAATTGATTATTTTTCTAACTAACATATTTTCATATGGTTCTCTTAGCTTTCCTTTTTTGTGTACATGAAATATTTTTGATCAGATGACACCTATTGGTAAGCTGCTGTTTTGTCCAGGACATCAGTTTTACAGGCTGTAAATCTGATGAACAGTTGAACGTGCTTTGTTTTCCTTGATATAAACAAGAACCTATTAAGACATCAGCACATCTGGGGGAAAACACGCTTTTAATAATTAGATTGTTTTTGTTCACTTTGAATTAAAAGCTATCAAACTTGACATGTATCTTTAAAAAACAGAAATGAATCTTTATGGGTAATAATGAAATCTGATTTTGAGAAGAAAGCCAAGTAGCCAGAGAGCCTTAAGGAGTTTTCCTCATTGCCATTTTATCACAGAAAAGGACCTTTGAGGATATTGAAATTTGACTCTTGTTTATTGATCTCATAAGAGCTACAGTTGCTGTTAAACATGGTTGTTGTGCTTTTTGCTTTTGTTCTGCTGGCTTATGCAGCGGTTTGTTGATTAAAAAGAAATCCTCAAGACATGAGGTAAAATGAATGCCATGTTCTAGCGACTGGTATATACCAAACTCGAGGCAAATTCACATGAGAAAAGTGCTCGACAAAAATATTTCATCTAAGATATTTTCCAGCTGAGTTGCCTTCACATTCTGTTCCCACCACATTCTCTGAATTGCACGGTGGAAAAGCTGAGACTTTTAACTTATGCTCGGCAAAGTACTGGGAACTTGGGCAAAGAAAACCAGGTCATTTTTTTTTATTGCTGTCTTTCTGCAAGGGTTTAATTCTTTTTATATTGTTTATATAAGGAAAGAACAAATTTAGGAAGAATTTACTTTATTTAAGAACTGTCAGCTACCCCAGTTCTCATGTGGTATAACAATGGACCTTGTTATTATTGACAAATTAATATAGATCAAGTGATAATAATCTTTGTAGCCCTAATTTGTGTTTATATGTGTTGCAAGTATAACAATATAGGAAACTTAATATCATACTTAAGAAAATGTTTATTAATAGCATATGTGCCAATCAACAGAGACCTATGTATTTCATTGAGAGCATATTGCCTAAATTTTGCCTGTTATCATTATTGATTATTTATTTCATGCCAACAATATATTCGGGTCTCTACAGTAAATAAAGTTTCTTTCTTAAGTGCTTACTGTCAAAATTACATATTATTCAGCAGGACTATTCAGGCATGAAATGAGCATATTACTAGATTCCTCTGTGTTTATATTCTGTCTTCCTTTCTCATTTAGATCATGAACCATTTGGCAAGAACCATGCTTAATTCTATCTGCACTTATAGAATAGTAAGTCAAGGAAACCTTTGCAAATTTATTGAAGAATTCCATCAGGGGAGACAAAACAACTTTACCAAAGAGATTGTGCAGTATTTGAAGAAATCTGGGGAGTTTTGAAAATGGTTGACCTAGAATGTTCATTCATGAAATATTTATTGTCCACCAGTTTTATGAAAGGCATCATCCTCTTTCTCTCTCTTAATATATATTTATATGTTATAAATATATAGTATGAATACACACACACACACACCCCTATATATATCTCCCATGGAACTCAGAGTCTGGTCAAGGTAATTAGGTGAATACAAATAACCATAAGGCAAGACAGATTGTGAAAAGTGTCAGGTAGGATTTATACTCATTCCTGATTCTAGTGTTAGTTAGTTATGTGACAGCAGGCAGATCACATAGCCTTTCTGGGACTTAGTTTCCACATCTGTAAAATAAGTGTATGAACTATTTTATCTCCAAGATCCTTTCTAGCCCTTAAGTAGACATTATAAAAAGAGGGCACATTTATATGACATAGATTTTACTGAAAATATGGTCATTCTTTAGCAAGAAATTATCATTGAGAAATTGATAAATATTGTGCACCGGTAAGAGCTAAAGAAAGCTGCCATGTGGATCAAATGTGAGGAATCAGGATAAAATTCCTACCTTGGTACTCTTCTTTCCCCCTGGTGGAATGATCTTCCCCCAGACTCACTCCTGGCTCTCTTCACCAACCCCAGATCTCCGCAAACTGATTATGTGTTCTGAGAAGCCTTCCTTGACTAGTCTATTCACAAAAGTCTCCTCACCCACACCTCTCTATCCCATACCTTGCTTATTTTTTCTCATGGCTTTTATTACTACTATTACTGTATATTTTGGTTTATATGGTTAACTATATGTCTCTCTCACTAGGATATAAGCTCTATTATGAGAGAAATTTTATTTATGTGGTTCATTGCACTTTCACCAGCATCTTGAACAGTATCTGGCAGCATTGAAGGCACTATACATTTTTAGAAAGTATATTTCCTTATAATGACTCCAGTGTTTGAACAATAGCCTTTCTTCTTTTTCTGCAATATCTGTTAATTTTCAGAAGTGCTATACTAGCTAAATAGCTTACTAATTTGTACTAGCCTTTGTAGATGAAATTTCAGTTTTATTTCCTTCCTTCCTTCTTCCTTTCTTTCTTCTTTTCCTTTCTTTTGAAATATGGGAAGGAATTTTGAATTAAATAGTAAAGAATGTGGAGCCTTTACTTTCTTTTTGCCTAGATATCAAACTAAAAACCTTATGTGACTGAACTTTCTCATGAGTTTCCTGTTATTGCCAAGCTTCATCAAAACAAATATAAGAAACAATTCTTGCAGATTGTTTTTCACCTTATTTTTAGGATAACCTGAAAGTACATAGACACTAAATATGTATTATGTTTCTTTTTAATATTAATATTAGTTTTTTGAACTATAAATTATTTGTGTCTTCTCAGGTCAGAACAACAGATTGTATTTTTATTTTTGATTAATTCAAAATAAAGCATCAGTACAGTGAAAAGCTGAACTGTAGCTAAATTTGGTTCCCATCATGATTCATTAGAATACTTAGACAGTCACATTGTCACTGGCTACAAAGTCGATGGGAACAGTTGCATAGGATGAGATAACTATAGAGTCTCCTTGGGATTCTATAGGTGAAAAACAGTTTGTTTTGTTATCTGGAAAAAAATGTGGTTAAATTGCCTATATCAAACTTCTCCTCCCTCTAAATAAGGACTATCCAAGTCCAAACAGAATAAAAGAGGTTGTTTGTTTATATTGAATCTAAATGATAAATTTATTGCAAAAGCTTAAGTTATTTGAATGAACTAAGAAAAAAGAGAAGCAGTCATAGTTATTTCATAATGCCTGTTTCCAGCATAACCAACAGTGATTTATGGCTTATATTTTATATTATATCCAGTCATATTTATGAGTTCTTGCTTTTTATCAATTATCACTAGTACACCAAATTTACTTCCAATGACACAGATATAGTTTTAGACATAAATTTGGCTGTTTGCATTTTGACTTCATGAATTAATGTAATTATAAAAGAAAATAAACAGATTGGTACATCAGTTTTCATCTTTGGATATAGTCTTCTTCTAATCTCTGATACTCTACATATGTATCGCTGGTCTTTGCTCTAGAAAGAAGTCAGAGACAAAGGCACTTTGTGTAATTTGCTGCTCCACCCACTATTGTTTTAATGTGGCTCCTGGAAATGGACGGCTTGGATGGACTGTGTTCATGTGGTAATTGTCTGCTATTAACATGAGAAAAAACGAGAGACTCCAATTTCAGACACTATAGGCTCCTTCCTCTTCACAAGCACAGAAGAATCAATCAGGATATGATACTTCTTCACCGTCAGCGTTAGGCTCAGATTTCTGTAAATCTAGGTAGTTGGTTTTATATAACCAAAGCGATTGTGTTGGTGCTGGGGCAGTGATTGCATTTGTAGCTCTGTTCATTTTAAAACTGACTCATGGCTGAATTATGAATGGGAGACTGGCTTAGAATCTGCAAAAGGAAAGCATTATACCAGTACTTCCTGGTCTTAGCAAAGGCAGATTTTATCCATTTATGGACTCTTGGTGAGTGCAGTAGGACAAGACTATTAAGCTGTTCATTTTACTAGTTAACAAAATCCTCTGTTATTGTGAGAGGGAGAGAGATGGGATGAGGGGGAAGGAGAAGTCTCCCTTAACTAGGTCTCATTTAGTTGCCACTGCTTCTCTGGTTTAAACTTTAGTGGCCCTGGCATGGCCAGTGTCTGAAGGCCGGCTCCTCTGAAGTATGTACAAACCAACTTCTTGGAGAAGCTCTGGTGGAGCAGAGTTGCTTCACTCTGTCTTCCCTGCTGTATGGGTTCACATTTGAACGGCAGTCTCCCTCTTGGGTGGAATTCAGGTTAGACAGCTCAGGCCCAGATACTCCCTGCAGTGTTCAGGTCAATCATGGAAAACTGGTGTGAACCTGCCAGCTGTTACCACGCTGCTATTCTTCTCCCCAGTTCTCTTCATCTCTCCTGAAATAGGCACTGAGCAGATGAGCAAGTCTGATGCCTCAGAAACTCACAGTGAGGAGAGAGAGACCAGTTTCCTTCTCCAAATATCCTCCAAGTGATTCTTGGTTTCCTCCTTGTTTGTCTGGTGGGGGAAGACACACCTTTCCCTCACTCATGAGGAGACAAGGGAATCTTCTCACTGCGAAATCTGAATTTCCCCATAAGGCTAATGATCTCAGTGACTCTCTCCTTTCTCCTGGCCATGGCTAATCTGGATGGCAGAGGCTGTAGCAGAGCAGTAGTAGTTAATGGATAAAGTCTTCTCAGCTGACTCTTCAAAAACCTCAGTCATTGGTAAATCTCCAATTATTGGTAAATCTCTTTAAAATTTGGAAGTGTTAAGCTTGTCCTTGGCTTTAAGCCCTAGTTGCTCACTTCAGGATTATAGAAAAGTCTAACATTTGTCAAACTCTTGTCATAAAGTCTCACTTTATGTTCAGAATCTGAAGCAACTACTCTTCCTGCATTAAACAAAATTTATGCTAACAACTCCACACTTCAAACCTGGTAGGTCAAGTAAATCAAGTGAGGAAAGTGTATTTTTATTTCCTCCTAGAGGTGACATTTAAACTGGGGGCAGTAATATTCCTATCCTTTGTGATAAATGAATTATGTAACTGTTGAATTAGGCAAAGTTTTCATTCATCCTGTACATAAAATATGACCAATGTATATATTTCAAGCATCATAAAAATCAGGGTACAATAGAAACAAATTCCCTGTAATATTTTATATAACTAGATTCCATTGAAATGATCATTTCAAATAGAGTGATTCCCAATCTGTATGGTCCCAATGATTCTGGCTCCAGCTTCAAAATTAATAATGTTACTGGTATGAATGACAACTATTTTCCACATACCAATGCAAACATTAATTTTAAAAAGAATTTGTTCATTACACTTACATTTAGTCTTTGTCCATGTCATTTTAGGGCTCTAAGTAAAAGCAGAGAAGTTGTTTGACAAAGAAAATTCAATGTACTTGATTGAGATTTATAAGGGCAAAATTATATGGGGATTATTTCTTACCTGTGAATAGAGTACATAAAGAAAGTGGTAAATAATATTGGTATGTACGGAGGCTAGGAACCTGGTTTAAGAAGAAGAAAAGTGAATCAGTGATGCATTGGCCAGTGACAGAAGGAAGAGGGTAGGAGGTGGAACACACAACATAGTCAAGACATGTCAGCTAGGTGTGTGGGGCAGGTGAGAAGGGAACAGAAGTCATGTAAATTGAATGCTGTCAGGGAATACTTGGAGGGGTAGATGTGTTGTTGAGAGGTGGAGAACATGAGAATGTCTTTACTGATGAGGGAGGTTCCAGTGAGTACTGTGATAAATCTAATGCATGACCATTATACATCTATGCATGATATATTATATTTATATATTATCACACACACATATAGGTGCATATATACATATATGAGTATGTTTCTAAATTTTATATTCTTGATCATATGATTATATTAAAAGAACAATCACAAGTGTGTATGGTTTAAAACAGTGTGTGGATTATATTCTCTCACTCTATCAGTATGGGAATGTGAATCCTTGTCTTACCACTCTATACCTGAGAGAGAGGGAACCTGGAATATCACTTGTTGCTTGTTAACCAGGTCCTTATCCATTCCTGTCTCCCAAGACTTCCTGTTCCTCCATCCTAGCTCTCTGTAATGCTAAAATGGAGTTGATTTGTGGACAGTAGAGTATCACGAGCCACTTCATTGCAATTCCACCTCTGTTATGAAGGGCTATTCTGGTTACAACATCAGTTTATCCCCATCTCACACCTGTTCTGAACTTTGGAGATTCCTGGAGACTTTTGTTTCTTTATAACTTCCTAAGAATGGAAAATGATCATCTCTGACTTTTGTACCACTTGAACTTCTGAGACTAGATTAGAGCCTCGTGTGACCTATGGAGGGTGGTGGTGTCGGTGTGGTTGGGTAGGACTAAAGTTTTATTTGCTTAGTACCTGGCTGTAGAGCAAACCTAAAGGAAGGTGTGCCGGAGTCCAGTCTGTCTTAGGGACTGTGCCTGTTGGGCCTGATCTGGGTTGGCATCAATGTTTCAAAGGGATCACAGTAATCTTTATTATTGAGTGAGTTCTGACTAGATTAAAGCAGGAGACTGGCCAGTATGTACGCAGGAAAGGAGACTGATGATAGATGTACTGCAGTCAGGCTCCTAATCCAATAGGACTGAAATGGCTCCAGGAAACCAAGGGTGACCCTAGCCATGAGAAAGGAAGAGAAAATATGGTCAGTTCTAGGGGTCAAAAGACACATGAGTATTTGGGATCTCCCCCAGGAGCTCTTCACACCAATTTAGGTCAGAAGGACTAGTGATTCTAGACTTGACCTCCTGGCTGAGGAAGTGACACCTAAAACACTGCCAAACGTTGCTGGAATGGTCAACCTGTAGGGGTTGAAATTCATCAGTTTATTGCTGGTCATATCTAGGGAAGGCAGGAACCAACTTGGCCCTTTGTTTTTGTTCATATTGGGCCAGAGACATCTTTACAGGGCATGGTCTAGTTGTGTTGGTGTCTTCTCATTCTTTATATCTAACTGAAAAGCAAACTTTTTGAGGGTTGTATGTGGATTTTTCTAACAACACATACAGCATTGCCAAGAAGGAGGTTGAGATACATGGGGAAAGTCATTGATGGCACAGAATCTAGCCAAGATAAGAGTCAAGTCCTTTAAGATTGGAACATAGTATCTTTAAACAAAAAGTGGGAGTGGATTCAGAAGCATCCTCTGGTGGTTTCTTTTTTCTTAGGATGGTTTATTCTTGCCTGAAAAATTAAAAAAAGCTCCAGAAGTTTGGACATGTATTTTATTTATACACTTTTACTCTGAAATGCTCTGGCTCAGAGCTTGGAAAGAGGAGGATTTGCAATAAAAAATGTGCAGAAGTGAAAGCTCTAAAGAAAACTCATGACAAAGGCACAAGCATTTGTATTTTATGTTTGTAAATGACTCAAAGTAATGAAACCTATTATGGTGTTTTCCCACGTGAAGCTGAAATCAAAAGCTTCTAATCAGGTCTGTCCTTAATGCCATCCTCCAAAAATTTCATAAGGAATTTTTTGTTTTCACTAAAAGAGAGATGGAAGTATCTATTTGCATCAATTGTAAAGGGAGGGAAAAATTAGTAAATTCTCTCTATATTGGGTAAAATTGGAGGTTGCTGTAAGGACAAACACACGCGAGTGGCATGCCAGGACTGCTTGCAGAGAAACTCATATGCTTAGGTTCAGTGTTTGGCCTCAGGCCAAAGGCTGCAACTAACAGGAAAGTGTCAGCATCTCAATATAATTGCATGTCCCGGAGCCTATTATTGCACTAATAAAAACGCTTTTCAATAAATCTGAGAAAGGAAGAGAAAAAAAAAAACACCAGGAAGAAAGGAATTGCCTAAAATACTTTATTATATTTAATAAAATTCTCATTAATGGAAAGAGCAGCTTTCTGCTAAATAAATGTGCTTTAATTTTATTTTCTGATTAATGTGATTTGGGGCAAAATGCAAGTAATACTTTTTTTTTTTTCCAGCATACTTTCTTAAGAGTAAAAATGTTTTCTCAAGGAGAGGGAAGAGGCAGGAGGACCAGGTCGCTGGAAGCTTAGAGTTTAGCTGGTAATTATGTCACTGATGTACTAAGTGACCTTGGGCAAGTGATTTAACCTCTCCATTTCCATATGTAAAATGTTAAAGTTTCATGCTTCAAAAATCTTCGAAATAATAAGGTATTTGACATGTGTACTATCATTTATAATGGGTGCAACAGAGAGTACGTATGCCCACTAAGAATGATCTTAGTCACACACAGCAGCATATCTGAGATGCTTTTTTCTTTTGGCATATTTCATATCAATAATGAACATTCAAAACACCTTTATGGGTATCCTTATAGGAACGAGCCTTAATCATGCTAGTATATGAATGCAATCATAAAGATTTTTCTTTTGTGTTTTCTCTAAAAGAAAGAAACAAAAATAAGAGGAATAACTAAATTTTGTGGCTCACTTACTATGGACAATGTTCACAATCATAAAGGGGAAGAAAAGGAAAGGACATTTCTTTTATATTAAGCTTCTACCAAGAGCCAGGTGTTTATATGCATTACCTTTTCTCTTGGTGTTTGTTTAGGAAAATTTCTGGCACGTAGTAGATGCCCAATAAATATTTGTTGGGTGAACAAATCACTTAAAAAAATTCTCAAAATAACCTTATAAAACAAACCTTATCTCCGTTTACGCAGGCGAGAAAGGTTAAAAAAACATAAATATTCAATTAAGAGCACACAATTACCAAGTGGCAGGGCCAGGATTTCAGCACTCTTTTGTCTGACTCCAAAACGAATAACAGGACTTTGGCAGTTTTTGATTAATAGAGGTTACCATTCCACAGTTTATCAATTATTACGATGACTTTATGGCATGAGAAAGAAGTTGACAGGATGAAATTGTGAGTGAACCAGGTTTTTTCGTCTGATACGCAGCAAGTCAAACGCTGAGACGAGAGGTTTGCAAATGAGAAAGGGCTTATTCACGAGGCAGCCAATTGAGAAGCAGAGAGAACAGATCTCAAATTCACCTGTGTGGGATAAAGCTGAGGCGTGGGGAACCTGGGGAAAGGTAATTGGAGATAAGAAAAAGATGAGGCGAGTCGTTCTGCGCAGGCGTAACTAAGCTACAGAGGGCGCTAGCACGATCCGGGCGTGGCGTTTTCCGCCTTCTGACGTCAAAAGGTCACGGAGCAGACTCCCGCGCATGCCCAGTTAAAGGGTCCGCGGTCCTAACCAGTCTTAACCGGCTGGAACTGGAACTGAACGCTGCTGACTCCTGGTTTCTGAGAAAACAAGTTGGGCAAACGTCTTACTGTGTGGGCTGTGAGACGCTTGGAGGGCATGTAAGTTTTTGTAAAAACAATTCAAGTGAGCTTGGTCAGTAAAGGCAGGTTACAAGTCTGGATCTAACGGATGATTACCCGCGGTTTCAGGGCCACTTACAACCTTTGGACTTAAAGTATCTAGTTAAAACCTTCCATGTAAGAGCTATTTTTGAGTGAATGTGTGAGAGAAAGGGGCGGTGTTGAATGCCTGTCCCTGCTAGAGAAGCGTATTAGCTGCATGGTTCGTGTAGGGTCTTGTGGGCCAAAACCAGGCCACAAGAGCATTCTCCATGCATGGTCGTGGGTAGGAGGAGCTGATGGTGGAAAATTTGAGTTCTGGAAGTAAGGAAGGCTCAAATTCTCTTCTGAGCTGGGAAACCGAGAGGATAAAAGAAAACAGCAGGTGAGAGAAAGTGGTCTGGGCAGATACTGGAAGGAAACTGCTGCTCATGCCTGGGCTTTTCCATCTGACTACTTTGGTAAATGACTGGGGCAGATAACACATTCTGTTATTGGTGGAAGGTTGTCTTTGCTCTGTATGTTAGGTATCATGTATTGCCTCTTGTTTCCAGTCCACCCATCTTTGCCCTGTTTTGTACTACTGGAGTTGGAACCTGTAAACATCTTTCTAAGCCAGTGCTGGCAGTGTTGAATTTCTTGGTACAAAGGGTGGTTTCCCAGTGAGTTTTACCAACACCCCAAAAGGTGGCTTCCTGGGCAGTTTTGCCAACAGCAGCAGTGGCTTCCTTGGAGGGTCTCACCAGAACTCCCAGGCACAGCTTCCCAGAGAGTTTTCCTGGCGTCCCAGAGGATGGTTTCCTCTTCGGCATCCCAACAGGGCTGGCCAGCTGGAAGCTGCCTGTTGGCAGTCCAGGTGGCTCCTCAGTCTCTAATGAGGTTTGACTCTCAGCCCTAGGGATAGCCCTTCTCCAAATTTATTCCTTTGTTGAATACTTTGTCTTAGCCCTAGAAGTAGTGGCTGCTTCCTCACTCTGCTGTTCTCATACTATTTATTATTCTCTTACCCCTTTGTAGTTAATCCTCTGTTACAAGCTAAAAATTCCTTATTTTACATTTTCTCTGTTCACATTTCTGGCATGGTTTCTTTTTCCCTACTGGGCCCTGATCAGTACACCAGCTTGCCTTCAAAAAGCCAAGTCTGAGGCAGAGGCCTTTGTGAGAGTTGTTTATCTGGGGATGGAATCTTAGGGAGCAAAGACAAGGACACAGGGGTGAAACAGGGAGGAGGAAGAACCAAAACAACAGTGTGTCATCAACTCGGTCATGCCAACAGACAGCTGGTTTTTCAATCTCATGGGCCTTTCTAAGAAACCTATGAAATATATTTCAGAGTGGATAGGAGAAAGAATGGAGAAACATTTAGCCATTGGCTTCCTCTCCCATTGTTCAGGGTGAAGGCCTATCACATTGCATCAGCTCAAAGATGGTTGAAATCTGTGTAAAACTGGTTGCTGCTGTGGCGGTTGGAATGAGAGGGGAAGGCAGCAGAATGTGTAAATTGGTGCATAAGATGTGTTTGGTGTAACTACCAAAATAAGAAACGGATATTTAAAAATATTTTCTTGAATGTATTATAAAAATTTAGCTACACTTTCAGGGTGAGAAAATTGTTAGTAAATCAAAAATGTATGAGCTGCAACTTGCTTCCTTCATTTAAAATGTCTAAATCTAATAGGGATGGGTGAGTGGGAGATCAGCCCTGTATGATACAAGCAGTGAGCAGGGCAAAATGCAAGTGATGTTCAATAATGCCATGTTACCATAGGAATTTACTAGGTGACATTGCATTTTACTGGAGCAAGGGGCCCACTGGTTCAAGAAATGGCATTATCTTTGCCAAAGCTAAGAGGTCATAGCAAAGAAGAGGAGAAATTGTCAGAAATTCAAAAGAAATATCGAGGTAGGTCAAGTTGCTAATCATTTAGGGAACAAATTAAAACAAAGGGTGGAAACTGAGTGTTCCAAAATTTTGTTATTCCTGGGGCTATGGATGTTATTGGAGTGAGAAAACTGTAGCTGTAGGTGAATTCTGAAACTGAGTGGGGGTAGTTATGGAGGAATAGTGATACCCTATATTCGTTACCCTCACCAGTAGACATCTTCTGGTCTCCTCCTATCCGTTTTCTGCCTTCCATCTCAACTCAGTGGGAGAGAGAAGTCACTGTCTTCCATATTCTTCCTTCAGGCCGCTTCCTTGCTTTAATGCCTGTAACTTTCTCCCGTCCTCTTCATCTGAGGCCTGTGACATTTTTTTTTATGACTGGTTTTATCTTATTTCCATTTTCTAATCTGTGAGCAAAAATTACAAGGCTTGACAGTTATTTTGAAAATATTTATACGTTTTGATTTAGAAATCTTCAAAAATTTTTGATTTTTTTATTTTAGAGAAATATTTTTAAACGATTTAGCATTTTTGAATTCCAGGAAGCTAGAAGTTTATGTGAATCATGGCAAAAAGATATACAGTTTTCTGCAAAAAGGTTAATTTTTCCAAATAATGTAAAGGTTAGTAGTAGAAGGAAATTGCAGACAAAATTTGGAGATGGCAATAAGAACCAACATTGATTGAAAAGTCAGTTTTTGTGTAAGTTCCTTCATTTGGTGCTTAGAAGTACTACAGAAAGGCATTATCTTAGACTTGTAGCTGAAGAAACTGAGCATAGGGTGACACGAGTAACATGCTCTAGGTCATACGGATCAGCCTTTCTTGGACTCCTATGTCCACAATCATTTCTTCCTTCTCTGAAATCTTGTTGCATATTCCACATGTGGGGTGCTTTTGGCCCTTCTGATATTCAAACCTAGACCGTCAAAATATTTTTAAGTTTGGATTCATCAGTTAGGTTAAAGACAAAGAATATATCTTTAATATCACTGGTACCTGGTAATGCTAAAAGGATGATGAGCTCTGTGTGGTACAGGGAGACGAGTATGCATTTGGTGGATGAATGCCAATTCTGCCACTTCCCAGCTGGTAATTACAGGGAAGTCAGACTTTTTGTGTCTCAGTTTTATTATTTTTTAAAATGGGCCTAACACAACCTATCTGGTAGGGTCTTTAGCATGATTAAAATAGATGCTGTAGCTCAGCAGTTCCCAAAGTGTGTTCTTTGGAATATCAGTTCCAGAAGGTGCTCTACTGCAAGGAAAATTCTTGCTTAAATTACTTTGTAAAATGTAGCGTACTGCATAAGCCTTCTAATAAGTCACCATGCAAATTAGCATATTGAGGAATCTGAGAAGTGCGCAAAGAAAGTAGGCTATTTACCTTTTTCAGCAAGTATTTCTCATACATGTCTGACCAACCAACCATTCTTTTACTTAACATATATTGAATAAGTAGAAGATACACTGAGAAAACACTTTGTGCACTATTATGGTATTCAGATTTTAGGATTTGATCATTAGATTGAAAAGAATTGCATGGCCACAAAATAAGATTGGAATTTAATCTGAAAATGTTATTAAATAAAGAAAAGCAAAGTACAGATGTTTCCATGTGTGTTTAAAAGAATTGTATTTATTCCTATATTGTACTGAAATTTTGGGAAGGATGCAGTAAACTATTAGTAATATAGTGTTCTCTGATGTTGTCAGTGGTGGATAGAAGTCACGTATACATACAGATATATTTACCTTTTTGTACAGTTTCAATTTTTTTACTATGGGCAGGTATCACTATTAAGAGGACAAACTAAGAATGCACCTTAATCTTTGATAATTTTTAATTGATTAAAACTTCAAGAAAACTTTCATAGTATTAAATCATTTGCTAGTTATTATTTTTGTACAAAGGTATTTATGATCAGCAGGACCGGTCTCTAATTTGTTATGTGAGCTTGCCAGTTGGGTAATATAAGTGTGTACCAGTTTTTTACTAGTTAACTTGCAAGCTTCAGCAAAGATGCTGATCTTCCAGATTACTATATCCACATCTCCTACGCTACAGAAACCAATACTAGAGATCCTTAGTAATATTGATCTGTAGAATTATGTTCCTAGTTGATTATTGACTGAAATAAATGTGCAGCCTAAAAATTGGGAGTTATGTTTTATTTGGTGGGAGGACTCGAGGGGCCTCTGACAGCCTGTCAGATTGCTCTGAGGGATTGCTCTGAAGAGGTAGGGGAGGAGCTAGGATATATAGGAGCTTTACAACAAAGACCACAGTAGTTTGAACAATAAAAGATGACTTGTTATCTAAAGAAAACCAGGCATCTCAAGTTAAAGAATTTAGTGCTTTTCTATGCATGGGAGGAAGCAAACATTTGGGCTCATTGAGCTCATTCCTTTGACAAGCATCTAGCTATCTAGGGCCAGTATCCTGTCCTTTATTCTGAGTCCCCTCAGGGTGCACCCATTGTGAGTGGCTGCAGAGGCTGGGATGCAGGCTTGTCTTCACTGGGGGGTGGCAGCAGCCACCGATAACTTGATGATTTCAGCATTCTTTGTTTACTGATACGGTTTGCAGTATTTTTTGTTCACATTATTTAATCCAGAATCAACTTACTATATGGTGTTGTCTTTGAGAATCTCAAAATAATTTGTGGAAATTTTATTAGTTGTATGAGATTTCATATTTCTTGGCTTAAGAAGTTGAAACTACATTTAGGCTAATAGACTGATTCTGAAAGGTCACATTGTGGCATCTTAACAGTTTCAAATCCAAAAGGTACAAAGTGTTATAAAGTATATCCTATACATCAATTTCTTACAAAGCAGAAGAGGTGGATTTGAATTTGCTGTGATCGATAATATAAACAGGAAAGAAAGAAAAAGCTTCTGTTCCTACTCACAACATAAAGAAGGTAATTTGCAATGTATTTCCAGTATATGAGGTACTTAAAGCACATTTGGCAACACTTAGCAGTAAGTGGCAAATCATCGTTATGTCTCTGGGTACCTACATACCCTCATCCATCCGGTGTTGGGGCATTAGAACAGTTCTGTGGCTGTATCTGCTCTGTAGTCTTGCCAGTCTTTTGATTTTTAAATTTTGCCTTAAGTCAACCAGTCTGGTTTTTAAAAGTTGTTCCTTGAAGATGAGTGGAATCTACTGGTTTCATCCCTAGTAGGGGGAGAAAAATAGAGATGGCTTCTTGTTTTACTAGTATCCATCCATCCTTTCCCTGCCCAGCCCCCTGGTTCATTCTTCATTACTGATTTCCCAATGGGCCCCACCCTCCGATCTCTAGCTAGAAAATTCACCATTTCTTAGTGGAGTGGAATTTCCTGTTTGATATCTATCTAAAAATAAAGTTAGAGGAAAAAAAGAAGAGGAAGTTAAGAAACGTCAAAAGGAATGCTCTGGAGGACATGTTCTTCAGAAGTGGCAGATTAACATTTAAACCAATAAAGGAGAGAACAGAATAGCAGTTTCTCTAGGTGTCTTTTTAGTCTTTCTTGTTTCTTTCCCAGTGCTCTCAATTTTGAGAACTGGTAGGCAACAAAGAATGGTTTTATCAGCCCAAGAACAATGTGCTAAAAGTACGAGTGAGGAAACAGTGATCAGTTAGATGAAGTTTGGAATATTCGGAGAAATCTGCTCTTTGTTCCCCACAGTTGGGAACATTTGAGAAACAGTTACATATTTCTACCAACATTAGGGTTAATCTTTATTGATACTTAAACATTTTAGAAAATTATAAAGCAGAGATATGATGAAGATAACCTGTATTAATTTGTTTTACCATGTGTTAGGCACTATCTGAAGTACTTTATATGTAGTAACTCGTTTAACCATAATGTCCACTCAGTGAGGTAGGTGCTATGAATATTATTTCCAACTTAGATAAGGAAAATGAGGCAAAGAAAGGTTGAATAACTTGCTTAGTCTCAGAGCTAGTGAGTGATAGGATTGGGTCCCAGGCAGTCTAGTTCTAGAACTAGTGTCCTTAGCCATTATATAATGCAACACAATCTCTTGATGAATATAAAAAATTACAGATGTAAGAAAATGATTTTACGTAATATTTGCATATTTCACTTGCTAGTCTTACGTATTTTATCTTAGAGAAGGAAGGATTTAGGAGAGTGGTAGTAGTGAGAACTAGTATTAATTGAATATCTGCTAAGTGCTGGGCCATTTACATGCATGAAGAAGTGGAGAGAGCATCTGTTTGGATGCTTCATTTAAGCTCAGGGGTTAGCAAACTTCTGCTGTAAAGGGCTAGATAGTAAATATTTTAGGTTTCGTGGATCATATATGTCTCATTTCTTCCTCTGCCTTTTCTTTTTCCTCTCTTCCTACTACTTTTAAAAATGTAAAATTATTCTTAGTTTGGAGCAGTACAATCCACATTTTCTTTTAGATCCTAGTTTTCCTAACCAGCCTCAAAAATTGAGCTGAACTTGCTTGCTTATATGTTGAAAAGGTAGGATAAGTTTCAGAAGACAGTTCATCAGAGTTCTGATTCCACTCAGCAGAGACCCTCTTTGTATTGAATTTTTCCTTAGGCTTCTTCCTTCTCCACTGTGAGGTGGCTGGCAGAACAACTAGGGTTTCATGCTTCCTTATTTATATTTGAGGGATGATATGGTGTGGAAGAGGGGGCTTCTGCTGATAAACACAAAGCACAAATCTGAGCATCACTCTGGACAGACCTTGTCCACATCTTAAACTGATTCCTAAGACCAGGAATTTATGATACTGATTGGCTTAGGCATGAGTTGCAGGAACTCTCAAGTTGCAGCAAGAGAGGTGGGGTTTTCTGTGGCTCCAACTCATTAGTGTGGAATGGGTCCTAAGATTTTGCATTTTTAATGATATCCCAGGTGATGTTGACAGTTTCTGGTCCATAAATCACACTTTGAGTAACAAGATTTATCTAAACCTAAACAGTGTAACTGTCAAATAATGAGGTATTGTTAGAATAAATTTTGGGCAGGTAATCACAATGTCTAGAATTTTTTAGAATTATATTTTCTATAACTTAAAAGTCATGCATGCACAGTATGTGGGTTAGCTTCAGGATATGAATAATAGCTATTGCCAAAATTCTATAGTAAGAGAAGATGTTTTTCATAATATAGAAAAATGTAGAGCTCCCAGGCCAATCCTGGAGGGAGGCATGGAGAAGTAGAGATAAATGTGGGAGAGGAAGCCAGAAAGAGAGAAAAATAGACAGACCACCTTATGTGATCACACTTGAATGCTTGTGAAAACTGAAACAAGTATACTGATGCTCATGTGGAGTGAGGCAGAGGTAAAATTTGGGGAAGCCAGAGCCTGAAAGACAAAGGTCACCAATGTGTGTAAGAGGTGCCAACTCAAAGGACTAGGGAGTTCTCACAGCCCAGGTAAAGCCACCCAGTTTTAAACATCCCAGTTATATGCAGTATGTTATTAATGACTACAGCAACTTTCTGAGTTGGGTATTAATCCTTGGTTTTAAAGTGAGAAAACTGAACCTCTGAGATGTTGGAGAACCTGCCTATGGTTTCACAAAAAGCAGATTAGGAACTTGAGTCCCAACTAGTCTAATTATAAAACTCAAAGCTCGTTTGATTAAACTAGCCATTTTCCTCCCAAATTGAGCAGAAACCCTCAAAAACCTTCTATAAAATGAAAAGTTAAGCGGGTCCAGCTGTGGCTTAAGAATGTCTTTATGGAAGGATTTGGGGGCAACAACCTGTTTGCAGGTATGTTGTTGCTGGGAGTGTGTCTTTTTACTTAGGCTGTACATTTGTTTGAGATGGCTTTTTGGGAGTCAGGTAAATCTCCTCCAACCCACTCTTTCATGGTGTCCCTGTGTGGGACCTCAGTGCATAGTAGAGACAAAATTGAACTTCTCTCTTGCTGTCTCTGAAGCATCTCAAAAGAACCTTAAAGTGAAAACTGCTTAAGTATTTATTTCCTGTTACTCCTAATTTTATAAGTGAGGAAACTGAAATCCAGAGGTTTAAAGTGAACTGTCCAGGGCAACACAGCAAGTAAGCACAGGAGTGACTCCAAAGTTTATTAAACCGAAGTGCTTAGAGAGAGATTAATTTCTTTTGTTTGTATTTAAAGTACAAATAAGAATTAGGACAATTGCCTCAAGTGCTGAAGTATTTTGAAGTTTGTGGAAAGTAGACTATTTTAGATTTAGAATTTGCTTTCTCTATAGAAGCAGGATCAAATGAGGCATAATGAGATGCACTTTCAGAGTTTCTCTTAGTATAGTAGAGTTTTATTATTTATTTTGGTTTTATAATGTCTGTTATAATATAATTCTGAAGATTTGGTTAATGTTTTATCAGAACAATGTTTCTTTTCTTTTAAATGTCTGATTTTACACAAGGAACCACATTCTTATAACTTCTGCTACATACAGAGGCCATTTTTTAACCAGCAGAATGTGTTTCTGAATTTAGATTAAAATCAATGACAGTTTAAAGGAAATTCACTTTACATAAGAATGTTCTTTTTTCTTTTCAAGCTTTACTTAAATTAAATGACATATGCATCTATGTTATTTTGATTTTATAACTGTCAATTATATTGTTGTTAATTACCAGTAGGGCCGTGTTCTAAAAGTATCTCTTAAGAAATATTGAAGAATAAATTCATCTGAATTCAGTATTGACTCTGCCTTCTATTAGGCTTTTAGCCAAAATGTGGCTCAGTAGGGTGAATACAGTAACTGTAGCAATATAATAGCTTCACCCTTGGAAATCCTTTGGCGTAAAATGGTAACCACAAGGTCAAAGGGACATATCTTGACAACAGTGCCTTTCACTGGTGCAGACGGTCAACTAAAGGACAACACACAATGTTATAAGCTAGATCTATAATTCTAATGGCTCAACTATTTGGCAGGAAGCATCATACACATAAAAACATAAAAAATATTCATGTTCCTCCAAATCTTATTTCCCTGGTAGAAATGAAAAGACAAAGGACTGATACAAGAAGAGGGAGGGAGAGAGACAGAGAAAGACGAATGGAGAAGAGGGGAGGGGAGGAGGCTGGAGGCTGTTGTAGTTGGTTTGTTGGTTTGGGCTTCTGTAAAGTTGTTCAGAATTATCTTATCTTCTGTATACAGAAGATATATATACATATACAGAAGATAAGATATCTTCATCATAGTTTAATTTGTGTCCTTGAGTTCTGTTGCTCCTCGCTTCTTTCCCACACTCATCACTAGAATAAGCAGCGTACTTATTCTACTGGCATTAGGTGAAAAATCGCATACATTCTCTAATACTTCCTCTGGAAAGCATTCTTTTTTCATTCTTGATTTAGGGATTCTTGTTTTTCCTATTAAGGAAAAAATTACATGTTCTTTTTTCTTTTTTTTTTTTTTCAGGTATATTAGTAGCTATAATAAGTGAGAGGACCACCTTGCCGGTAATAGTATTTACTTACAGAACACAAGCAGTTTCTATTTGAAGGTTTCAGGTCCCAAATGTTGGTATAACTCCCTAGTGAAGAAGGTAAATATAGTAAATCCAGATTTGCTATGGATAGACAACTTAGGGATTATTTGTGTTTTTTATTCTGTTGACTTACAGTTTCAGTCTTCTTATTTTCTATAGAATTAAGCATGATACGTTTCATATGATATGAATCAAATATCAGTTCACATGAAGTAAAATAAGGAGCCATCACTTAAAAGACTTTTCCCCTAAATCCAAGGCTGGACGTATTGACATTCCTACATTTCCCAACACACCTGGTGTTTCTCCTCATTCCATTCTGTACTTAAGGGAATCAGAATATGCCACCTCAAAATAGACCATGTTGGCATAAAGATTTTTTGAACGGAAGGCAATTAAACAGCAGACACAGGAAGAATTATTTGTCCTCCCCCTTTCTACCTAAAGGCAGGGCATATATTTAATTTCTCTTTGTGGGGGTGTGCCCCCCTCTCTCCTGGAGGAGTAGGAGAACAACCGTTTGCACTGGAGGCAGAGAGTGGGCACTGAGATGAGTCTGTATAAACAAACTTTATTGAGATAACCCTCATCTTCCATTAATTTCCTCTCACATATTTACCTTCTCACAGTTTACCTCCCGTAGAAGCCTGGATCTCTTTTACTTTGTCTTGTCACTTCTCCACAATTTATAGCCCTTTAAGTTGGTATATAAGCCTCCAATTCTAACCACTCCTTTGAGTTCACTTGTATGTATGCTCACTGTATGTATAAAAAAGCTGCTTTTTCTCCTGTTAATCTGTCTTTTGTCTGTTTAATTCATAGGGTCTGACTAAACCTAAGAGGGTAGAAGAAGTTTTTTTTCCCCCTCTTCTACAATGCCTATCTGGAAAACTCAGATTTCTATTAAACAGAAAGTTTGTTGCTTATTTATACTGAATAACTCTATGTGATTAGTCTGTTCAGTATAAAACCCAAATTATGATAGAATGGTCACTAGTCATATCTTTTTTATTTAAAAACTAAAAAGTTTAGCACTGTATTTGCTTAATTGAAAGACTGTATACAGGGAAATAATATTTTTTGCTATGTTAAGGTCTTTGCACTCCACCTCTCCTCCTGCCCAACTCAGAACTTGCCATCTTGATTATTTGTTTCAGTAAGTTAAATGAAAGCATTTACTGAGAGACAGTGAGTCAGTGAACCTAATTCTAAGAATGATGTGTAGATTAGTAGTTTGGAGATTTGGATTCTGTTTGATTCCTTCTGATGGATCCAGGGAACTGGGCACTATGTAAATCTGGAGGTCAGGGACTGGATTTGTATCCAAGAATAGGGTGGTGATGGTAGGGGCTGAAGTTCAAGGGGAGAAGCAGTCTACAACCAGGGCATCTATTCAAAAAGTGAGATAGGAAGAGGACAAGGGACTAGACTGAGAAGTCAGGGGTGCTGAGATTGTAGAATAGTGGAGTGGCTGAGTTGGGGACAGGTTTGGAGAATGATGGAGAGAAAAAGTAGTTCTGTGCCTTGAACCAGTGTGCTGAGTTAATATAATGGATTATAAGCAGGGATAACACATGTTAGTCCTGGTCTTATGTCCTGTGTGATTTTGGCCACATTTCCCTTTTCATGAACATATACTATTTCAATTCCATTTTAATCTCTGTAAGAACCAAATTACTAAGCCTCTTCACAGTTTCATTCAGTGATCCATCTTGACTCTTGGTAAGAGAAGGACTAATTTTTCTTTCTAAATTCAACTTGATTTGTTAAGATATACTAGAAAGATAGAAGAAACTCTGAGCAGGTAGAAATCTAGCAGGCAATCATCAGGTTTAATATTGTTTAAAGGAAGATTCATGTCATTTTTGATTGCTTAGGGCAGTGTTTCTCAAAGTGTGTCCAGAGGAACACTTGTATATGATAAAAAGTAACTCATTGAGAATATATAGAGTTCTTTAATTCAGGACTCCTCAGAACCATTACTATGCTAAGTAATATGATGTTCAGTACTGAAACAATTAATTTCTTGAGGTCATTTCCATCTTGAAGTTTAACAGAGCTATTAGAATCATGTTAACCCAATACAGAATCAAGATAGGATAAGAAATTATTTTTCAAATAATTTTTATTCCTCTTTTCCCCAGATAATTATTTCCAAGAGAAAGCATCAGGAGGTTGATTCCAAGTGTTCAGTGGTTAAATTCTGTGGTAAATTACCTTGGCTTCTATTGAAGTAATAATCTGATCATTATGTGGGGAGAGATTAGTCCATTATGTTTTTGACATTCGTAGAGCTTTAAAGGCTGTTGCAGCCACTAACTGCTTGGGAATTCTGACTCCTGGGGTCTACAAGGTCCTGCCTCCTTGGGCCAACTCACTTTCTTTCATTTTAGTTCAGTCACTGGAAATACTGGAAATTAGCACGTTCCCTCAGTTTCAGATTTCCTTTTCTATTCTGCTTCAGAAAGGGTCTTTGATTATCATCCTGTTGGGTGAAATGGTTTTCTAACCCAGTAAAAGGCTGACACTAAACAGAAATGAAAAAGGAATCACTTTCTCTCTAAACTTGCACTGCTAGTTGACTGACAGATGGTCCTCTGCTTGGGCGTTCCCTCAGAAGGGCCAAAGCACCGTGAATTCCAAATAAATTTTGCTCTGTGAAGTAACACTGTCAACAAGAAGCTCTTGAAAGGTTTGATTTTTTTTTCTTTGCCCCTGAGAACAACAAGGTAACACCTATGGACAGAATATAAATTGGACAATTTTGTATTTAAAATTGATAAAGTAAATTTTTTTTAATGCCTAATTTAGAGGAGGTTCTAAATACTGGTTATTGGTAAAAATTTAATCTACACACTATAAATACATACTTATTGACATGTCCAAGAAAACATAATCACATACTACTTTAAAACGTCACATTTATTAGTAGGGGGAAAAGGGAGCCTTTCAGTTTTCCTTGTTCCTTCAAAAAGTAAAGAATACCTTAAAACCCTTTAACAGCATTTCTTTTATTAGTAGCTGAAAGAAATCTCGAGAGGTGGATACTTTAAAAATAAAAGGAGCAACCTGAAAAGGTGCTCATCTTTCTGAAACCTCTATTGTTCAGTAATGCCTAATGTTAGACATTAAAGGTTTGCATGTTCATCATCATATTTTATTGAAGTTGGTAATAATTTACTTATTATCTGCAATGGGTTTCTGAAAAATATTTCTCTTTCCATTAAGGATTTCATTTCCAGCATTTGCTTGTCAGTTAAATCCTCACATCGTTAATGTAACTTCTCATCATAGGCAAAATTGAATATTCATGCCTAGCTCAAATCACTGTTATTTTGGCCTCTTACTTTTTTTTCCCCCCTGAAAGTATAATTGTTAACCCATCACTTTACAGCTGAGATTGTTAAATTTCCTGAGACTGCATTGGTTTGTGAATGTAACTTGGTTTACATTTGGTCATTTTTCCATGGGCAGTAGTTTCTGCTCTTAATCTTGACCAGGTCCAGGCACGTCATTTAGCCTTTTGCTCTTTGCTAGCTACTTTAATTAACTCTTTGGTAGTATTTCAGGTCCTGAAGCCATGCTATTTTAATCCTTCTTACAGTGCCTTACCTGCTTGTGTGCATAGCAAATAAAACCCTTTATATTGATCATCCCCTCAAATGTCTGACCTTCACCCAAGGAATTAATTTCCTTGTCTGAAAGACACTTGAAGAGTGTTTTTAGATGGTCAACCTTCGACTAGATGATCTCTCAAGCCCTTTCCAATCATAAGCTTTCAGGATTCTATTTGCTGATTTATCTTACTTTAGGTGAATCAACATTTATGAGGCTTGCCTTCAAATACACTTTTTGAGGTCAAGGACCACATTTTCCTTAATCTGTATTATAGAAGGATAGAGTTTGTCCTGCCCCACCTCCCATACACCATATTTGTTCCTTACACATACCCATCTGCCTTCTGAGGCCAAGTTCAGGTTGAACTAGGATAATAGTAAGAGGCCTTTGGTAATGTACCACAAGGTAAAAGAAGAGATAAAAACTTTTTTTGCATAACTCACAGGAATGATGATATTCTGGAAACTGGTGATCCTTGGTGTTTTTAAAAGAAGTCTGATTGTCTTGTAGCTGCTTGATTTTAAATCATAATTATTGAAAGAATCTTTCCTTTGTCTCTAGAAGGAAAAAAAAAAGACAAACCTTAAGGGACAAATAAGGAAAGCTTTCTTAAACTTGATGAAACATTGGCAACTAGTCTAAAGTTGAATATGAGAGGATTTGAAGGTAGCAAAGGGTAGGGTGGGTGTTGGTGGGAAGCAAATGGTTTTAAAGAACTCTAGGACCTGTCACGAAGGAGAGAGAAGAGGTTCGGGGGAAATAAGAAGGCAGAGAGGATGCAAGCCTGCTGTATCTACTTAGGAGCGGGTGTGGCTGGAATGAGCTAGATATGATGTAGAAACATCGGGTGGATGCTGTATGGATTACAGTTTATGACTTGAGCCTGAGTATGCTTAGGGATTTTGTTTGTTATTGCTTAGTTAACAAGATATTATTTTGATAATGGATTATATAGTTTTATCTTTCTACAAAGGTTACATCGTTAATATGCAATTAATATTTATTTAGGAGGTATTTATTCTGAAACATACATAGTGTCAATGATTAATGCAAGTCTTCAGAATGTAAACTCCTAGAAAGTAACCCCCCTACAGAACATGCTGTTTATGAGACTAAGTGAATTCAGTTCTCTCTTTGTCTTTCTCCCTGATGGCACACATATTGTTTCTGGTCGTACTTAGCCATTTACTGGTTGGCTTACTATCAGAATTATTTGGGGAAAGAGAGAGCCTAATTAATATTAAACATTAACAATAATTTGAGCTTATGTTCACAGGTTTCCTAGTAGAGGAATGTGCCAGCCCTGGGTGATCAGTATGAATTAATGGTGGGTTCTGCTGCTGGCCAGAATCACTATATACTGTTTAGCTTACAGATTATTTTGGATAGTATTTTTGATATAGTAGAACTTTTTGATATAGTAGAACTCATTTCACTAATCCACAGATCCAGTAATTCTCAAACCAACCTCACCCTTCTCTCTCTACTTTCAGTAAAGTTTATTAATAGCAGAGAGCTGTCATGAAATCTCATATTAACAAAGAATTCATTACCTCTGCAAAAAAAAATGCTAGAGTAATTTATTGGTCTATTACTAAATAATCTAATAAAAATTGAAATGCAAGTCTATCAGGTAGAAAGAACTACTAGTACACTGTTTTGTGATATGAAATCATAGTGGTTCATCTTGTCCATACGCATAAAAAGTACTTACACTGGTTGATTTGCTTTGTTCTTTAATAAAGTTCTTCATTAGTATGATAGTAAAACTTCAGAAGAACACTTAATAGATGAATTTTGTTAGATTACTAGGAACAGTCAGCAAAAGTAGGAAGGATGTTAAATGTCTAAATGGGTGGAACCAACATAAGATTGTTATGTATATGTCTAATTTTTTTTATCTCCACCCTCCATAACAATCCAGTACGATGTCTTACCACATTTACAGTTCGTATAACAGAACACACTGAAAGAGGGTCCATAAATGGCAAACTGTAATAAATTTTCCATACAAATGACGAGTTAACTATCTGGGGAAAAAAAAGCAACAGGCCAGAATAAGTGATTTGAACTAGGCATGAATATTCAATTCTGCCTATGAAGAGAAGTTACATTAGTGATGTGAGGATTTTACTGACAAGCAAATGCTGAAAATGAAATCTTAATGGAAAGAGAGTTTTTTTTCCAGAAACCCATTGCAGATAATAAGTAAATTATCACTGATTTCAATAACACATGATTACTGCATAGCAGCTAATTCATTATATGCTACTTGAACTTTGGTTGAACAATAGTGTTTCACTCTGAGTATAACTCAGTTCAGCAATTCACAATTTGAGTGCCTACTATGTGTATCCTGTGTATGGATATCTTAGTTAAAATTGAGAAGAAACCCAATTCTGCTGTAAGAGCCCTCCACTGTGTTTTAATCAGTTGAGGGAAGTGCTAAATAACTGCAGTAATACCACATTCACACAGCAAATATCCAGGAGCACCTGCTAAATTTGCCCTCATTGTAACTGCGTAACAGGATGTTAAATGGGAAAATTTGACTCAGGGACCAAGATATGGTAATATAAGCCAGGGAGATGTACCACATGCTGTATATTTTAGATTAAAATGATTGGGAACTGGCTTTAGAGCTGCTGAGCCCTTTGATTATTTTGAGCATATAAAAAGGTAGAAGGCTGAAATTTCTAGATAATTTGGTGAGTAGGATTTCTTTGGGAAAAGCGGAGTTATGATTCCTTCCCTCTCCCTTACCATCCCAAATCAGGACAGGTGGGGAAATGCTTTATAAGTGTTTTGTAAAATTGAAAGCACACAGTAGACCAGGTTAGAATCTGAGAAAAAATGTAAAGCCTTTGGCAGCTAAATAGAGGCAATGTCTAGGGATCTTGATGCTGTACTTCTCTTACCTCTACCACAGCCAAAAGAATTTACATTTTAAGGAAGAGATGTGTCACTTCAGTAGAAATGTTTTTTGGGCACTTTTATATAGGGATCCTGCCATAGGGAAGCTCTTGTAGTAAGAGGCTGTGGAGTGTACCACCTGGAATCTGCAGCTGAGGTGTGATCAGCAGCCCTTGGCTAAAGAGGAGGGACTTTCTATGACAGAAGAGTGGCGTTCAGAGGGACTTGGATGGAAAGATTGTGGAGAACTTGTAAACGTATCCTTAAGAGAAAGAGTCGACTTTTAAATATCCATCTGTTCTAGAGAGTATGATGCCATTTTATCTTTCTTTCCTCTAATACCTTCAACCCCAGAGGAGCTGGGAAACTGTGGTTATCCAGCTGTTAGAAGTATAGAAATCCCAAAATGGAGAGAGAGAGAAAGAACGAGAAACAGCTACTCTTCCTTTCCTGAGCTAGATGTCTTCTCAGCTGGGAAAATTAAAAATTAAAGGATTTAATTGAGACATAAAAGTGTTGTGATATGGAGGACTTCTTTTTCCAGAAAGATAGAGTCGATATTGTTTCCTATATTTCCCTCATTAAGTAGGGCTAAAATCCTGGACATTAAATATAAAACAAACCTAAGTAGACTGAACATTGTAGAGAGGAAGACAGAACTGCTAGGGAACTTGGGACCTGAGGGGTGACATGGTAGTGAGTTCCTTGGGTTTTCTTTTTCTTTTTTTCAGTAGATCACAGACTGGGTATTCCTCCATTTCTGGAGAAGTCAGTAGTCCAGAAATGCCAATGGGTGCAGACAACTTAAAAACAAAAAAAGAAAAAGCAAAAAATAAAAAAACCCCACACAACAACTTCCTGCTCTTTGTCACTAAAGGACCAGTCTACCAAGACAGGAAATTTTAAGATAATAACTTTTCTACCTAGCCAACTACAACAGAAAAAAATGGTTGCCCCTCCACCACCTGGAATCTAAAAACAAACAAACAAACAAACCTCCTAGAACTAATAAATGTGTTCAGCAAGGTCACAGGATACAAAGTCACAAAATCAACACACAAAAATAAATTGTATTTCCATATACTATGAATGAACATATGAAAATTGAAATTAAGAATACAATATTATTTGAAATCCTCTTAAGAGAGAAATACTTAATAAACTTAAAACATGTTCAGAATTTTTATAAATTAGAAAATTAAAAAATCTAAGTAATGGATGTGATATGTTCACGGACTGGCAGACTAAACATAGTGAATATGTCATTTCTCCCCAAGTTAATATATAGGTTTAATGAAATCCCTAACATAATCCCAGCAAGAATTTTATAGATATAGGCAAGTTTTTTTCTAAAATTTGTATGGGAAGGCAAAGATACTCTTACCACTGAAAGAATTTTGCAAAAGAAAAATAAAGTGGGAGGAATCATTTAATCCAATATCAAGAATTATTATATAGCTATTGTATTCAAGACTGTATAGTATAGAGGAGAGATAGGCTTCTAGATAAAAGATCAATGGAACAGAATAGGAAGCTCAGAAGTAGCTCCCCTAAAATCCTAAGGCCAGTGATATTTGACAAAGATGCAAAAGTAACTCAATGGAGAAAGGGTAGTCTTATCAATAAATAATGCTGGATCAATTGGCTATTTATGGGTAAAAGTATGAACCTTGACCTAAACCTCACAACTATGAAAATTAAGTCAAAATGAGATTGTAAATTTAAATTAAAAATATAAAATTAAAACTTTTAGATGATAAAACACAAGAAAATGTTTGAAACCTGGGCTTGATAAAGAATTCCTAGATGTGACACCGAGAACATGATCCATAAAAGAAAAGAATAATAAATTAAACTTTATCAGATTTAAAAACTTCTGCTTTGTGAAAGATTAAGAGGATGAAAAGATAAGGTACAGACAAGGAGGAAATATTTGCAAACCATACATCTGACAAAGGATTCATATCTGGAATATGTAAAGAACTCTCAAAACTCAATAGTATAAAGAGTTCAGATAAATAATTTGGAAAATGGGTAAACTGGGGAGGATAAATGGATTCTAAATAAGTATGTGAAAATATATTGATCATAACTAGGCATTAGGGAGATGCAAATTAAGACCACAAGCAGGTATCACCACACACCTATTAGAACAATGAAAACAAACTGACAGCATGAAAACCTGCCTAGGATGAAGAGAAACTGGATCTCTCATACATTCCTGTTGAAATTGTAAAGTGGTACAGCCATTCTGAAAACTAGTTTGACCGTTTTTTTTTAAAAAAAAACCAACCCAAACCATTTTCTGTATGACCCTGCAGTCCCAGAGAAATGGAAACTTATGTCCACACAAAAATGTGTACATGACCATTCATAGAAACTTTATTCATCATAGTCAAAAACTGAAAACAACCAAGATGGTTCTCAGTAAGTGAATAATTGCCCAATCTGGTACATCTATACTATGGAATACTACTCAGCATTAAAAAGGAATAAATTATTTATACTTGCAACTACTTCAGTGGATCTCAAGAACATTATGCTGACTGAAAAAAAAAAAACCCAATCTCAAAAGGTTACATTAAATATATTCTTGAATTTACAAAATTATGGAGAGGGAAAGAAAATTAGTGGTTGCCAAGAGTTAGAGGTGGCATTGGTGTGACAGTTAACAGGTAGTTTAAGGGAGATCTTTGTGTTAACAGAATAGTTTGATAGTGTGATTGCAGTGGCGGGTACACAAATTAATACATGATAAAATGATGTAGGACTGTACACAGATTCTATCAATGTCAACTTCCTGGTTTTGATACCATACCAGTTATGTAAGATGTAACCATTGCAAGGACTAAGTGAAGGGTCCGTAGAACCTCTCTGCAACTTCCTGTGAATATGTAATTATTTCAAAATAAGAAGTTAAAAAAAAAGTATTTGTGACTTAAAGTGATTGTTATAGTTTCTATGACCTGAAAATAAGCAGAAATGTCATAGAACTTCCAATTTTTGTACCAAGTGGGGAAGAATTGCTGTGTTCATTGGTCAATCAAAAGAGAAGATCAAGTTGTTTATATGATTGTACTCCATGATGACTGCTTGCTCATTGTACCCCTGATTACTTATAATACTTGCTTTCTTAAAATGCTTTATTCCTTTGTTTTTGATGACATGACACTCTTCATCTTACCTATGTTTCTTCTCAAAAAGTCTTTTTAGTATTCTCTCTTTAATTTGATGGAGACATCAGCCGTCTAGTCACCTAAGTCATAAACCTTTGACTCATTAACCTTTGTTTCTTTCCCATCTTCATCACTCTAGTTCCACTTCTCCATATAATCACTCACCAAGTCCTGTTGACTCCACTTTTTGACATTTTTCTTACTACTACTTTCCTTGTTTTTCCCTTCATTTTCTTTCACCTAAATTACTATGACCATTTCAACATCCACTTACATCCCTGTAGGCTTGATCATCTTAGCTCCATCCTCCAGCAACCAGCCAGAGTGATCTATCTACAATGCATTTGACCCTGTCATCTCTAGCCTAAAGCCTTTCAATTGTTACCCATTGCTTAACAGGAAAATTTGCAACCCCCTGACTTGCCAGCCAAGGTTCCTGAGTCAGCTATCTCCCAGCCTCTCTAGGCTAACTCTTCTCTATAGCCTGACTCATGTTTGTTACAGATTCATTCTCTGTGCATGCATTGTTCATGATCTGTCCTCTGGCTTTATTGTTGTCTTTGCTTGGAGTACTTATATACACATATACACACCTCTTATAATTTTAAAGGCTCAATTCAAGACTTGAGGCTTCCAGGAAATCTTCTCTGACCCTCTTAGGTTAGGTCATGTTCCCATCTCTGTGCTTCCCAAATTGCTCTATAACTTAGTCTGTGCCTGTTGCTATAAGTGTAGTCTTAATTTAATCCAGGCCTCTACTTATAAATTATCTCAGGGTTTTTCAAGGTTTGTTTTTTATGAACTCATAAGTTACCTTGTGGCATCTGGCATCTCTCATTCATCATTCATTGAAATTTGATAAACATTAATTACTTCTGCATTGGAACTATGTTAGGGATAGTAAATGCAAAAATAAGTGAGGCATGGTTGTTGCCCTAACTTACCTCAAAGTATACCATACGCATTTTGTATTTGGTCAGATGGGGAAACCAGGGAAGGACTCTCCTGGGTAAATTAGCAATCAGTTGGCACTTTGTTAGCATCCAGATGAACCCTAGAGAAGTTTTGTGATGTGGAGTTATGCTATGGGAGGACTTGCGTTTGTTTGGAGGTTTCCAGTGGTCAACACATCCACACCCCTTGGGCCTTTAAGAATGTATGGAGCCACAGACTCTTAGAGTCAGTTTGTGCCACTTAATTTATCCTGAGCATTTCAACAGTAAGATCGGCTACCAGATGTGGCATTTGGAAATCTGATCTTTCTCAACAGCACTGTTCACAGCTTAATGAAAGACCTTTCTTAAGAGTGAGAGGATTTATGGCAATTGTCCACTGGTAAAGTCAAAACTTAAATTTTTTCTTTCATTAGAGTCTCACACTGCTTGCTTTTGACCATCATTTCTCTCTTCTTCCATCTTGATTCTAAATATCATTCTGTTTTTATTGTTATTTTGTTTGGACAGGATTAGGAAATCCTACAGTAAAATGTTGTAGGAACTACAGAAGACTGAAAGTGCTTGGTATAATGCCTGATCCTTTGTATTATTAAACAATCAGTGTACAGAAACAAAAAATGGTGTCTTGGCAATTTTGTTAGGTACCAAAAGAGCCCTTAAAAGACAAATTGGAGAAGCAATGCTGCCTCTCTCTTTATAATATGACAGAGAACTAATTCAGCTTCTTTAGCAGAAACTCAAATAAGCCCAACCCTTTCAAAAAGCCTTTATATTCAATGTAAAGGAAAATGTGTCTTCAAATCCTAAGAGTTCAGCTTCCACTGGTTTCAATAGGAGCTGTACATTCAGAGCCAAGGGCTAATTTTGGTCTATGTGTTTCCCCAATAAGTTCTCTTGGGTGATCATTTTAGCTGCAGCAAATTGTTTCCTCTAGCTATAAGAGCCAGTGTTTAAAAGTTTAAAGCAATGCGAATAGGCCAAAATCTAAATCAATATTCTGTAGGACAAATAAAGAGAAAAGAGATTTAAGCAGCAGGCACGTGGTATGCACTCCAAATCCCTGGTAGGCAGATCAAGGAGGTTTCAACAAGAACTTAAAAATAAAAGAGCCTAAAAAGCAGATGTTAACAAAACTCTTCTCTCCACCTCAGTGAGAAGTGACTGGTTAGGTTTTCAGATCAAGACATGCGGGTCAGAAAGGGAAATGCCGTTGCATAGTGTCAAGTGAGAACTAACAGGCAAAAGGGATTCAGATCAATAGGCAGCAGCTTATTTATCTTCCTTAGTGCCAATTATTTTAACAGAGTTTGTTCTGACTTTGTTTAGCTTTTAGGTATATTACTTTGGTTCATGTACAAGTTTATATGAAAATTACGTGGTATGAAGTCTGTTTTTCTCTTCACCTCCCCTTCCTCCTTCAACTCCTCCTTAGAAGTCCCCTTACTAATAACATTTAAAGAGAGGATGGCTTGCCTCTCGACCTCTAGGGCTCTGAAGATGACTCATTATCTTTTGCCCTTTGAGGACCTTGAGTGATTTTAGCATCAAACTGGTGACTAGAAGGAAATAGTACATTGAAAGACCATCCAAAAGCAAGTTAAGCACAGGCCCAGTTTAGCATAACATTTGGCTTCACTATAACAGCAATTTGATATGTGATGGCAGGAAAAACAAACCACAGGAATGCATAGGACCTTTAATATTTTTTAAAAGAGGGTTTAGTATACGATGGTTTAATTGCTGAGATGCCAAATGTATTTTATTTTAAGAAAATTAACCTTTTAAGAATACTCCATAGTAATAAGTAAATGCAGCAATAATAAAAATAAATGAATTTGTAGAGTGACATGTTTGAAGATTGTATTTTTATATCTATTATCCCCTGAGCCTCTAAAGCAGTTTGTAAAAGGATTCCCTAGTTTTTTTTTCCCAACATGCGTTCTTGATAGGTAAGTGCAAATGATCAAAGAAATCACATTTTTCAGTGAAAGAGAAGTATTCAGTGATGAAAAACTAGGGATGTCTGAACTACAAAGTAACCATTCTTAAAATATGCAGTGATTTATATATTTTGTCAGAATAAAAAACAAAGAAAAATGCAGTGATTTCACCTTAAGTTTCAGAAAATTTACCAGGGCAGTATCTGAGGAGAAGGATCCTCCTTGAATAAGTAAGTGTAACTGAATCACTCAAAATATATCATAGGTACCCCTTCCACTGCCCTTTGTATTTTCTTATCCTGTGGGAACTGAGAGTTTTCTGAATATTTTGGCTCTATTTTGAGATACTAATACTTTAGTCAATGAGAAAACACATGTAAAAGTGCTTCAAGTATGAGTTCTTTTTCATTACAGATGGTATCTCTGAGTTTTTCTAGTAATTTTTGTAGCTTTTAACCTTCTTCCCCACCCCCACTTTTTTTTAAACCTCTCGGTTACTGTATTGTATTTAGAGTTGTGCAGGGTATACTGAAGCGTGAAGTTCCCTCCCCATTGGAGAGTGAGTCTGTTGCCACATTTGGCAAAAGGAACACGCACACATGAAAAGTTAAATTACATGATGGTATGTCTGGAACAGTGAAAACTTACTAAGGAAGTCAGAGGAATTCTTCATGTGGGGCTGGAATAACAGCTGAGGTCTGTTAGAGATTTCTAGAGGTATCTAGAAGATTTTGAGGTGAGGGGTCAGAAGTGATAACAACAGAGAAAGGAGGAGGCAAACACCGCCATTTGAGACGTGGAGGCAAACTAATGAACCTGTGCAGAAGTAGCAGTTGATTTAACCTGCTGGTTAGCTTGGCAGGAGAGGAAGGTTTGTGTTAAAGGGCTGGAAAAAACCATGGTTGAAGGGAAGATTGAGGCCTGTCTCTGGAAAACAGAACATTAAGCTATGGAGTTTGAAGATTTTTTGGCAAGATGAGCCACTGAGGTTTCTGAGGAGGGTCATGACTCAGTGAAAAAAATATTTTAGACAAATAAATCTGGCAGGAGTGTTCAGGAATGGGGTAAGATTAGTATTAGGGGTAGCAATTAGGAAGTTGCCCTAGGAAGCCAGGCACCAGGTGATAAAGGTCTAGACCTATTCCAGCTATGTACAAAACTCACAGATTTCTATGTTTTGGGAGCACAAAATTTTGTAATGTTCCCCAAGAGCCCATCAGTCTGAGTAGCGTCAAACCAAATAGGACACATAAATTTTCTACAGGGTTTATGGATGTATCTGCAACATTAACTAAAGAAATAAAACTGTTATAGAGTCCGTCTTAACTGAAACGTGAAACAGCATGGACCAGGACTAGAAGAAACTCAATTTATATAACACTTTAAGACTGTAAGTAAAAATTACTACCTTATCTAGGAGGGAAAGGATTTTTGAGCGTTTTGGAGACTGGCCAGACTTGCCTTGCTCGGATCCCCTTTATTTTCCCCTGGGGCTTGGCTTTCCACAGATTGGTAGAGTTCTTATTGTCCACCTCCTGAACTCCTTCAGTGGCCCACTTGTTGAGTGAAGACTGCACGTAGCCTTTCTTGAGAAAGCAGAGGGACAGCTGATCAGTGTCTCAGCTTACAGTTGGTTAACTGGCAGCACTTGGCTTCTTGTTTACTTTTCTGGAGCTGTTTTTTTCAAGGAATTATTACTGAGCAGAGGGGTTTAAACAGGAGCTGTGGCTTTTCTAAATATTGGTGAGGTCAAATATTACTGAACTTTGGGATTAGTATCGATTTGGATATATTTAACTTTTGATACTTATACTCTCTGCAGCTCTATTTTTTGTGGTCCTCATTGTTCCTGAATGTCTCTTTAAGTTAAGATGTTGTTTAGGAGTTGGTAGAGCTGGCAGACTATGACATTACATGCTGTATTATTCATTGTTTGGTGATTAGATTTCATATCTGTGGTAAAAATAAACATGATGCCTCTCAGCTTACTTCAATCCATTCAGTATGCTCGTGAATGGCTTCCTGTAACTGAATGACTCCCTTTAAAGAAAGGATGAAGAAGGAGGAGGAAGGGAAGGAGGAGGAGAAGGGGAGTTAGAGGGGGACGGTCAGTCTCAATCATGAACTACACGGCATAATTTTTAGAAGCAGGTTGAATGGCAATTTCAGTTTACAGAGAAATAAAACAATTGCCTAGTGGCACTCTAAACATAAAGTGTTATTTTTCTTTGACAGCTGTGGTTTTCTTTCTTATTCTTTCATTTGGAAGCAGTCATTTTAATATATAGACATCTCAGGTAAAAATCAGGTTGTAAATTTTCTCTTTAAGATGGAGGAACCGATTTCTGGCTATGATGGTTTCAACTTTACTTTATAGACGTACCAGTAGGTGTTGCTATGCTAGCACTAATGTGGTCTCCATTAAAACTAACTGGTCACTTTGTGGTGAGTAGGTCCCCAGATAATTCTAATTTGTGTGTTCCTTCTAAGAAATCAAAACACTGCTACCAAACAGCAAAGGCCTGATGGGTGTATTTTGACTGTAAAAGTTTTTAAATGAAGATCTTCTATTCTGCTATATCAATTCACAAGACTGGAAAATAATTTCATTGACTTCCCAGGAGTTAAGATATTTGGTCTTTGGAGGAATAAGTGATAACCAATTTGTATAACTGGGAAAAAGATAATTTTTCTCCTTCACTGTCCCTAATTTCTGCACTTCATTCATAATACGTATTATCATCATCCCAGTGTCCCAAACCCACATTAAAAAAAAAAAAAGAAAGAAAGAAAAAAAGAGGGCCTCTCTGCCTAGTATAAGCTTCCAGGCATAGATAACCTTTGAAACATGTTCTTTGTCAGACAAACAAGTGAATTTACACAAGACCCATCTCAGCATCTCATGAATGTTTACATTGAAAAATGTTCTCAGATTCCTATGTGTAGGAAGAAACAAATGATTTCCTTGTGCTAACCTTTGTAACTCTGCCGCCTGTACTTATTATTAGGCAGAAACAACAGACGCTACTGCTTCTGTTTTTGACTCAAAGTTGCTAAGCAAAAACTAAAAACTTAGAAGGGAAAAATATTTTCAATTTTTATGTTCAAATATGAGGTTCTTCAAAAGAATTTCTGATAATTTATTCTTAGACAATCAGCCAACCACTTCAATGTGTTTTGATGAAAAAAAATAGTTTGTGTACGTTATACTGCTTTTGCATCTGAAGTTTCCTCAGTTGTACCTAGTAAGTGAAAGAACAATGAAATTATGAACCTGTCAGCTTTTTTTCTTTTTTAATTGCTAGACACAGCAGAAACCTATATACTTCAGATGAAAGCTCTCGCTTTGATCTGAAAACACTGTTTAAAGAAGGTAAATGTATATTCTGATGAGACTAAAGACATTGGGTAAAAAGGAATAAAGCTCTTAGACGGAGATGAGAGAAGGCTGGGAGAAATGTGAAGAATGAATGGGAATGTGAAACTGTTGTATTTTTGTTTTCATAGTTGAAATTTTCAACAATGTAAAGCAATAAGTTCACTGATCCTTTCACAGGTAGAGAGAATTACATGAGCCAAAGAGAACATGCATTTCTCTATAAATTGCTCAGTGCTCATTTTAAAATGATCTTTAATAAAACAGTGAAGTGCTTCTGTTGTAGAAATCTCTTAGCACTTTCTAAATAGCAAAACAATAAAGTACCTTGAAGAGTAGGGTTCAGAGCAAAGTAAATAAAATGAAACATTTTTCTATATTATTTTATAATGAATTTTTAATGATTTTTATAGTTATATGAATTGTGACCTGTGACCTTTTCCCCCTGCCTCCTTCCCTCTCCCACTCTTCTTCCTGCTCTCTTCTCTCCATCTTAGTGCTGTCACTTGGGGCAACTTCAGCATGTGTTAGATAGCTTCTCAAGGTGAAGGAAAAACTTCCTGTAGAGTTTCATTATTGAAATGCTCCAAAGTCATGGGTGGTGAGTGTGAAATGTAGAGATGTAGATTGGTTGGGAATTGACTCAATGTTTGTAGTAACTGGAGATGTAGCATTCTAATCATTCTCTGTACCATCCCATGGAAGCTGCGTTTAATTCCAGCTAAATGGCCCATGATATGGACTTCACTCCCCTTCAATTTGGTTTCTCCCCTCTGGTGAATTCTTAGTCAGAATTTCCTACTATTTAGTAACTAAATTAAAATTGGAAATTGTAGGCAACTGCATATAATGCAATGATATATCCATAAGCATTGAAATTACTTAGAACATTTCATGTAATGAGTATTCTAACATGATAATGCAGTTAAGCTTTGGGATGGAGAAATAATCTGGTTAGATATAGCAATAAGCATAAAGAATCACATACCTTTATTTCTGAAGAAAAGATTTAAAATATAGATGCTTTTTTTTCCCAAGAAAGTACTGATTTAAAAATAGTTAAGTATGAAATTTTCACTCAAATAATAATTGATTATATTTATGAACTGCTTCATATGTGCCAGATGTTTAGCCAAGCATTTTACATCCTTATTTCATTTAATCTTCTTACCAATTTAATAAGGTGGATACTGCTATTACTCACTTTCTTACATATTAGAAAACTGAGAATAAAAAAGTTTAAGTAACTTGCCCAAGGTCACACAATTAGATGGTGCTGGAGCTAGGATTCAAATCAAGGTATGCCTGATTCTAGAGTTTGGGTTCTTCACATTATATTATGGAAATATAGCCAGAATATATTTATACATTTAGTCTTTATTTTCATTTATTTCATATGAAGTGTTTATTTAAAAATGTGAGCAAACCCAAAAGATCATTGAGAGTGACATATTTATTAAGTTTAAGCAGAGTTTCTGCCCTGCAGGTGTTTGTGATGGAAAGTCAAGCACTAATATGTGACACTGAAATAGTCACTAAAACATGAGACTATAGAAGATTAGAGCAGATAGAAATAGTGAGGGAAGGCTTTCTGAAGGAGGCGAGACTTTTAACTGAATTCTGGACAAATACACAGGTGTCAGAAGTCACCAAAATAGAAGAACATGAAAATATTAAAAGTGAATGAATTGCTGTCAGGAAAAAGTGAGGCAAATACACTAGCTCAGCATTTCTTAAACATGGTTGCACATTGGAATTACTAGAGTGCCTTTTAAAAATACTGATTCCTAGGCCCAGCCCTTAGCCCATTTAAAAAAGTCTGTGGTGGAGAGACTTGGGCAATGGCATGTCTTGAAAGCTCTCTAGGGAATTCTAATACGCAGCCAGTGCTGAGAATCACTGATAAAACTGTATTGGTGTATTTGTGATGGGGTCAAGTAGGAAATAAAATTGAATGGGCACTTTGCAACTACAAAAGATGGCAAGATTTTCATGTTAGACTTGATGGTATAGACACATGGGTATAACTGGATACTCCTGACCACGAGAGGTTATTTCAATTCAATTCAGCTAACAGGAATTGAAAGCTTATATGTAACTGTAGAGGGACATGACAAGGTGAACAAAATCTGATATCTGCTTTTTAAAGTTTCATAAATATAGTAGGAGGTATACTGCTAGTTGTACTAAAGCATATACATGTTAAAGACTATGATAGAAATGCAGAAGTGCTCTGACATTACTTAGGAATATATTATTTCTGGTTGTAAATATCTGAAGATTTCAAAAAGGAGATAACTCTCATTCGAATTTTGACCCTAAAGTAGAAGGGGATTTTTAAGAGAGACTTAAGGAGAAGAGCATTCTTGGTATAGAAAGTAATAGAGCTCAGAGGCTTGGAGTTTATGTGGATGAGGATGAGATGGACAGTGGAAAGGAGCTGAGTGAGAAGGGGAGAGAACGCAAAGAGAAAAAAAGGCTATGAGGCCAGCAAGCTGAAACATCCACCTGAACATCCAAGTGTGGCTCCTGACACTTTATGTAACGAACCCCACGTTTGTCCTCAAAGTCTGCGTGTGCTGTGCATGAGGTGGGTGCAGTGCAGCTTAAAAGATTGTCTTGGGGAGAAAATAGTAAGAGGAGGAGGAACCTGCCACTGCAGAAGGTTACAGGTGCTGAAAGGGGTTATGTTTAATTTACTGCTCGTTCTCATTAATGTTTGCATTTCCCTCTTCCTCCCCCTTTCCGGATGCTGATATCCTACTAGTCTTTCGGTCTCACCTTTTCTGTTAAGCTTTTCTCTGAGCCTTTTTAAGGACGACTTAATTTGAACTTTCTTTTCATTCTAATAGCACTGTTTTAATGTGAGTTTCACCATTTTAAAAGTTTTATTAGTGTATGAGTATGTGTGGTTTTCCATTAGATTGTGAGTTTCTTGAAGGAAGAACCATTTTATTGACTGTTAATACAATGTGGACACAAGTGTATGAAAGCATAAGTAGATTGGCTTGTTGATTATCGAGAATATAAAATATTTTTAAAACTACAATATTTTAAAATAATTTATTGAGTTCTTAAAAATTTAGGTCATTATTCAAATTAATCCGTTCCATAAACCTGTTAGATAGACATTATTAACTCCATATTTTAGATGAGAAAACTAAGAGTGGCTAAGTAACTTGCTCAAAGTCGTGTAATTAGTTACCAGACTCTGAAGCTCTGACTAGAACCACTATACCATACAGCAGTGGTTCTTAGTCTTTAACAAGCATAAGAAGCACCTGGAGGGCTCACCTTAATTCAGTATTACAGGGTAGGACCCAAGAATTTACTTTCTAACAAGTTCTAGGTGACACTGATGCTACTAGTCTGGGCACCACATGTTGAGAACTATGGCCCAGAGTCTTGTTTGAGGTGTTGCTCTAAAATCATGTATTTTTAAAAAGTATCCCTAGATGATGCTAACAGGAAGCTAGTAGTGAGAATCATTGATCTTGATCATGAAGCACCCTGAATGCTGATTTGACTTTATTGTGGAAGGAATGCCATGATAATTATGCTGTGTGATGAAGAGGGGAAAATGAATTGGTGAACATGTTAGGCCACATGTGTTAGACTAGGAGAGAGACTGAAAGTTGATTTTTTTTTCCTCCTCTTCTCTGTCATTTTGCACACTAGAGCCCATCAGATTTTTCTAAAATACTGCATTCAAAGTGTTATTCAGGTATCTCCAAAGCACCGAACAAACAGCTGGCTTTTGTAACCTGGTCCCACCCTTGCTTATGAGCTGCATTTTATGGTAATACTTCAGCTCTGACCAGCCAGGCTTTTCACCATGCCCAAGACAATCATCATGCTTTTGTTTCTTTCTTTCTCCTTGATGATTTTAATGTGCACTGTCACCCCTCAGTTCTGCCAAATTCTATTTACCCTCCTAATAACCCTCAATTTAAAAAACTTAAAATGCAGAATTAACACTCGTATGGTAAAAAAACAAATAGCATGGAAAGACTGATAAAGAAAACTTAACTCTCCCTTGCTTCCTAGCCCCGCAGTCCTACTCCCCAGAGGAAAGAGCCTTTGACTCTTAGCTGTTTAACTCTCTATGCTACTATTTGTGATGAGTGATTTTAGAAACTCTACTTCCTACTCTGCGCATAAGAATATAGGCCTGTTATATTCCTCATTTTCCTTCTTCAGTAATATTTTATGTAATCATACCCATTTTCATTATTATGACTAAGTGAATATTGCTGTCTCCAGATCTAAGTCATCATTCTCATTTTCTTCTACAGATTTTTATGTTTTTTTCTGAAGCTTCTAAAGTCTTCCTTTTTTTTCTTGCTATGGCTTTCTCTAATAACTCTTCACTCATTTTTCGAAATTTTTTATTGTATCAGGCATTTTTTTTTCAAGTTTTAAAAATGTTTTTTCTGGTGTCCTCATTATTCAGTGTGCATTTTTTTGTTCTCATGTGTACACCAAGCTTGCTATAAAGTAGTTATCTTTGGACTTCTTTAATACCTTCCTATTTGATCAGTTCTTTCTTCTCAGAGGTTTACTTTTTTGGCTCATGTCTTTCAATTTGCTCCCTCATTTTGCTGGAGCACATTCCCAAATAACTGACTAAGAAAAGATTATGTGAAGAAAATTGTATGCACACTTACATATCTGATAATGTCTTTGTACTTGACATTTTTCTTATAGGAAAACTTTAGTATTCTTTTTCGTAGTGCTTTGAAATATAACTAGGGTTTCTCCTGGTATGACTATTCTCATTTATTTATTAATATTTTTGTCTTTTAGTGGGGTATTTGAAGCTAGAAACCAATCTCATAAACTTTGAATTTTATTTTATACCTTTTTTTTTGGGTAATTTCCTTCTCTCCGTTCGTCTTGTTCTCTCTATATGTCAGATGTTGAACCTCCTAGAGGTTCTATTTTATATAGTTTCTGTCAGAATTTCCGTCTTTTCCTTGTTTTTTGCTTTTGAGAGATTGATATTTTATCTTCCAACCCATCATTTAGATTTTTATTTCATTAATATTTTTAATTTGAATGTGCTCTTTCTTGTCCTCTGACTATTCCTTTTTTTGGGAGCACCTTGTTTATGTGCAGTGTAATGACTAAGGGTTTTTTAAAAATGCTTTCAGTCATTGTTTTCTCTGGGGTCATATACTCTCATTTTTTACCTCTCACATCTTGAACATTTTTCTTAAGTCTGATGATCTTGTTCATATTTTAAACTAAGATCACAAAAAATTTGATACCTGTGTTTTTAGAAGTGGTTCATGGACTGTAAAGGATTATTTTATAATTAGTATTTGCAGGGCTGATGCTTATTCTAGAGAAGTACTGTGTGTCAGAATGTGGTCTTTCTCTAGGCTCATTCAATTTTCCCAGAGGAAAAATATTCTTTCTTCCTCCAAGGGTATAAAGACCTAGGTGCTGGTGTTTTCTGAAATTGGTGGCACATGAGTCCAGAGTTAGTGGGAGCTACTCGATGTTTTTATTAACTGCATCTTTTGTTTTTTGTAAAAGCTTTCTAATTTACGGTTTTGTTCACATTAATTATCATTCTTCTATCTGCTTAACATTTTCCAAAATTTTGTTGAAACCTCTTGTCTACTGTCTACCAGTGAACCCTCTCCAGATTCCATGCTGGGAACCCTAGGCAGTGTAGTGGGATCTTTGCTAGGCATTCTCTCAGTGTGGCTTGGGCATTGTTCCTGAGTAAGTAGTATTTGTTATAGGTTCATAACTTTCTATTTTTTGCTGTTACTTTAGTGAGGTTTTGGGGGGAGCACAGATAAATTTGTATGTACAATTCTCATCTTTAGCCCAAACTTAAGGCCCAACTGAATACTAAATTTTTTGATAAAACCTTCCTTTCTTAACTTCTTGATCCATGCTGATAGATCTCAAAGTTTCTACTGTAATAAAATCAATTTTTTCATTTACCTCTTAAAATTATTTAATTTTTTCTATATGTTAATTCCAGATTTTTGGCCAAATTATGGCTTATACCTCCTTTGAATTCTCTCAGCACCAATACTTACACTGGATAAGTAGAGGATAACTTGAAAACAATTGTTGACTAATTAGAATTAGGAAATGAAGAATGAAAGAGATACATACATGACTAATAGTAGAAACCTTGGTGGTAAATTAATAGGAATACTGGCAAAGAACAGAGAAATTGGGGAGGAGAGCCAGTGAGTGAATGTAGTGGATATTTGTCTGACTTTTTTGCACAAAATGCTTGAATACACTCTCTAGTTTGAGGATATTATTTACCTAATTAATCTCTCTCCAGAGCTGAGGGCAGTAATTCACTTTCCAGTCTCCTTTGCAGATAAGATAGAGTCATGTCATTGAAATATCACCAGTCAAATGAACTTCACTGAGACTTCAGAAGTGAACAATGGGAAAAAGTATGTGAATAACTCATTTCAGGTAAAGGTGGTGGCAGAGACATCTGGCCTTCTAGGTTAGCAGTAGAAGAGTTTCTGCTGTCCTATTCTGGGTCCCTTGTGCAGTGTAGGTGGAGTCTTTGATGGGTAGTCCTTCAGTTGGTTTGGGTATTGCTCCTGACAATATAGCCTCTAAGCCTGACACTTAGGTGATCTTGGGCACTCTGTATTGATTCTTTAAGAATCCTTTTGTGTCTCTTTGCATCTAAGAACTCTGAATAATAAAGCAAACAAGATAAAGTATGCATGTGTGAAATAAGGTAGAAAGTAAGACAAAAGTAGGTCTCATAGTTTTTTTTTTTAAACATGTAAACATATTATGAAATCAAGAAAAACAGATCTCTGCCAAGAAGTGGAACCAAAAATAAGAGGACAATAGGCAGGTAAATTTAACACTGACCATAGTAGAGGAAAGGAGAGAAACATGTAGCTTCCCATTTTATAATAATATAAAAATACAGAAGGAACCAGGAATGCTCATCTAATTTGGTTCTGGAGAAAAATGCTTTTAAAAATATATTCATCCTAGTCTGAATATTTGAGCCCTCTCTGGAGATTGAGCATATTACTTCTTCTGATTCTTCTTAGGTTAATGTTTGTAGTAAATTATGTAACTGCTTATTGACATTCTTTGATTTGATTTCCCAACTACTTGGCATTGCATGGAAGAAACCATGCTCTGAGCAAAAGTAAATGCTTGCTCTTCTCTTACCATGAGTGAGTTGACCTCAATTAAAGCAGCCAAGGAAATATGTTGCTTTGATTGGAACTTCTGTTTCTACTATTGTCTAGGAAGGTTTAGCTAACCTATATAGGGAGAGACAAAGATGAGACAGTTAATGTATGTGTATGTAGGGGAATGTACTAGGGAAATATACCAGGTAGGGTGTAGAGATGGGAGTATGTGTAAGGAAAATAAATTTAGTTTAGTTTTGGACATGTTGGGATTTCAAGGGTAGTGTGAAGTATAATTGAGAATATGAAACTGAAGTTTGGATGGAAATTTATGCCTAGAGACAGATAAGATTCATTAACAAGAGATGATAATTGAAGCCAGGAGAACTGATGCCATTTTCAAAGAAAGAGAGTGGAGAGAACAGAGGACCTGGTACTGAGCATGGGAGGAAACGCCTTTTTAGTGGGCATTGGAAGAACAGACAAGAAAGAGACCCCTTACAATGAGAAGCAGAATGGTGTTTTCATGGAAATCAAGGCAAGTTCTCTAGTGATAGAGAATGGTGAGATTTTCAAGCACTGTGCTTTGTATCCTAATCCTTCTATTTCATGATACATGAGAGAGGCTCAATGGATGTTTGTTGAATGTAGAAATAAATGGTCCAGAACATAAGGATTGGGAAAATCCTTACTCTTAAGGCAAGAATGAGAATGTAGGGATAATAAACACATTTAACCTAGACTACACATTTGACAAATTTGGGTGGATAAAGTAATATATAAAATAGGATTCGTATCAGAAGGGCAGCAGAATGCAATGAAAGGATTGTATAAAGTGGAATAGACCTTTGTGTGACTAAGGGTGAAAGGAGGGAAACAGTAGGAAGAGAGGAATTAAAAATATTACAAAAAATATATTAAAGATATGCCTGTGTCAAAAGTTTTCTTACCTGGGAAATTATAAAAACAGCATTTACAGATGTATCTCTCTTGATACAATGCCATTAAAAATATTTCAGATCTGGTTTACTTCATGTCATAGTACAGTATAGAATCTTCAACCATAGGATTTTGAAATTCCTCATACTTCTTATCTTATGAAACAGAACCCAGGAAGTATGTTCAATCTTAAAGACTGGTAGAGATGAAAGGATTGGCAAGAATGAGGATTAGCCTGCGGTCACTTTCTCTTTGGTTTACTAATGAACTGAACAGTTCAAAAGATATACCCCCAAATCAAAAGCACAATGAATGGATGCAACTTCTTGATCCTCCCTTTGTTTGAATCAGCTTAGGTGCAGACTAAACTACTATAGCAAAGTGGACCTAATCTCTAATATCTTAAGAGTGATAAAAGTTTATTTCTCTCTCATGGGAAAGTCTGTAGATGGGTGGTCCAAGGCTGTGAGGGAAGCACTGTCACCCAGAGTTGCTTTAGTTACCACCATTTCACAGCTGAGGGACAGAGAATTCAAGGCAAATAGTCTATAAAAAAGTGACTCAGAAATTGTATACATCCCTTTTAAACATCTCCTGTAGGCCTAAATTTAGTCATACGACCACACTTAGCTACAAGAGAGGCTGGGAAATACAATCTACAGTGAGGCACCCATTTCTGTTACTGGGTTTTATAGTCTTCACAGTCTTCGATAAACATTCCTCCTCATAGCGTTAGTTAGGTGTTTCAGATGGGAGAACTGAGGCAACGAAACAGACAAGTGAAATGAATACTTAATGAAACATCACAACATACTGAATAAATATGAGAGAGATTAAGTACAAATTTACAGAGGCATCTATTTAAAACGGCAATTCTATTTGGGTGCCTGTTTGAGTTTCTACCATGCAGCATTTTCAGTCAGTGTGTGTCTGTTTTCTCTGGGCAATTAAAATTATTCAGTATCACAATCTTAGCTCTGGGACCAGAAAAAAGAATCTAAGAAGCATTCACTGATAGTCTGATTCAGAACAACTGCTTTTCCCTTTGGTCTATTCATGCATATTTCAATCGGCATTAATGTAGAGTACCTCGCGGGCTCTCTTCTACATGAAATCCTTGTTCTCAACTTGGCAGCCATCCTGGCACTAGGTTCTAAATGGTCATTCTGGGATGGTAAATTAGCAGTCCTCAGCTGAGGGGCCTAACAATGAGGAGATTGCTGGAGGCAGGTGGTGTTGTGAGGCCTAAATCTGTTGGCATTAAGTGACAATTCATACTTGCTATAGGAGCAGTAAATTGTACTGTTTTAAAACAGGAAGTCTGAGTTAAAAGCTGTGTGAAACCATTATACTGCAGCCAGCACTCCAGGCTCTTCTAATTAGGTCATTTGGAAAAAGATGGCCTTTTAGTTTCTGTACCTCTTTGCTGGGGACACATGTTCCTAATTATCATTTGTATTTTACTACACCAAAGCTGTTGACAAGCTGGGCTTTTTTGTGTATGTATGTGTGTGCATGTGCATGCACTCTGTGAAGTTAACATTTTTGTGTTCTAGCAGTGGGCAAACAGAAGAAGGTGGAATCAGTGTGCACAGTAATTTTAATGTCAGACCAGCCAAAAATCATATGGATTTGGGTGAAGAACACGCTATTGGACATTTTTGATGTCCCCAGTTTATATTACACCAACTTGACTATAACTTTGAAATTGCTGTATCAGTATTCCTTCTGTTTTGGGTTGGCAAGAGTGAGATGGAAGGGAGAAATAAACTTCAGTCCACACTGTTACTGGAAATATACCTGCTGGTCATGCTTGAAATTATATCCAGAACCAAAACCAAATCTTATGATGATCTTCTGAGGCTCGCTTGTCCTTCTGCATGCTGTTTTTGGAATGTTTACATATGCAAACAAATACTGTCTTCTAATGACCACTTCTTCCAAGAGTAGTTCTGAGTAAAGGCACAACATGATTATCTATGGTTCAAAAATATATTCCATATCTTAAGAGATAGCCGAAGAAGCGAGGCATTCCCTAAGGCCAGCTTTTCCGCTGACTCCCTTTTCTGTTATGGGAAAAGTTTCTCAATGTGCTATCAGGTTCTTCATCTAAAATTATAAAATCATAAAATCACATTGCTGGCAGGACTTGGAGAAGTCTTCTAGCTCAGGGTCTGCCTTGAGGCCTTTCTGAACTTAAATCCTCCTGGAATATAATGGTCTACTCTTAATCTCTCACAAGGGAGACTTGACAAGGAGAGATGGTACTATCTAAATGTTTAATATATAAATTACTCTGGCAGTTTGAGGAAAATGTATGGAAGATGGTTTGAAGTTTATTATGAAATTGCTAATAATTTATTCAGCTCAATTTTCTCTTAGAAGTTCTGTACTGGGTAATGATGGGTGTCTAATGGAGCAGTTTCAGATCTGGAAAGGAAGCTGGCAGTCATTGTATGACAGAGGTTGGCAACTTGCAGAGGCATCCTGAACTGAAGTTCTGAGCAGCATAGCCGAGGTAAGCCCTAGGTGAAGCTATCATGTAGGTGAAGTGTTTCCAGCGATCCTGGAAGATTTGGCCTTTCCTTTTCTTTACTACCCTTGGTTGGTTAGCACTGTTCTACTGTTGAGATGTTTATCAATAATTAAGGCATCAATTGCAAGTGGCTGAATGGAGGGCATCTGAACAGAAGATACGGTTGAGGGTGGGTCTCCAGGAGACAGTTATTCTGAGCAGTTCAATAGCTGGTTACGGTCGTATTTGTGAGAATGCACCTAGCACATCTCCAAGTACAATTACTGTAAATGACCAAACTTCCCCAGGTATTGCTGGCTGAGCTCTTTCCCCACGTTTGCATTGAGGTCACATTTCCCAACTGGTAACTGAGCCAGGCAGGAATACTAAGGCAGGCATTCTGGGAGACACACAACTCCTCTGATAACCATCTTTGCCTCCTGGACTTCCCCACTGCCTTGCTGAACCTCCCTTAGGCTATTGAATTGTCTGGGAGGCTTCAAACCAATCTTTTTTCCCTTTGCCTCACTCAGGATGTGCCTTGCATGTGGATCTCACTTCTCTTCTAGTATCCTCTGGCTTCCTTCCCACTCTTACCTGGTCTTGTCCTAATGAAATCCTCAACTGGCTGATTATTGTCCCCTAAACAATAACACAATAAACACAATAAAAACAATAACACAAAAACATAATAAACACCAGGCTGTGGTGCTTTAAAAAGTTTTTTTGAAAGCTTGGTGATATTCTAAGAGAATAGCAATGTGAAAAAAGAAAACTTACCACTGGTTCAGGTCCCTGAATTCTAAATGCCATCTGCCATGCTCATCCCAGGGAGCATCTTTTTGACTGGCTCTTCTTAGCCCCTTGCCTCCTGTGACATTGCTGGGAGTCATTCTATTCCCCTTAGAAGGGATCCCCTCAAATCAGTTCTTTCTGGAAGTCTGGGCCGCATGTCCTTGCCTCCTTCCTCATTTCTCACCCTAGCCAAAGAATTTAAAAGGAAGTTAACACCATACTGGTTTCCACAGAAATGCTGTAAACAAAGCCGTCATTAGGCTTTGTCTGAAATTTTCTCTTTCAGCATAAGACTTTGGCTTTTTTTTTTTTTTTTTGCATAAAACAAAGTATCATTACAGTGATCTCCACCCCTCTCCCCCAAAGGAGCACTCTTTACCTAAGATTATATATTGCTTTTACCCCTAGAACAGAAATTCTTAAACTTGTCACTGTTGACATTTTGGACCTAATAAATCTATTGTGGGAGGTTGTCTTGTGCATTGTAGAATATTTAGCAGCATGCTGGTAGCGCCACCACCCCAGTCATGACAACCCAGAATGTCTCCTCATTTTGCCAGATGTCCCCTGGGGTCAGAATCACCTGTGGTTGAAAACTGTTACAGTAGCATAACAGGCACAAACTGAAGGCAGCTTTTAAAATACTATTTTTGCCCCTATATGGATGACCACCTGCAGTGCACATTAATTGTAATGTTAACCAAAAAAGGTAAAGTACAAGGAAGATTGTGTGTGTGGGTATGTGGGTGCAAGCACATGCAGTCATCTACCTCTGTTATGCTGTGAAAAGTGAATTAATTTACATCAAAACAATATTGTTGGCTAATGCAGAAAAAGCCCTGAAAATTCCCCATTCTCTGCTAAACTAACCACACAGCCAACACATTGATATGTATATGGAACTATATATTATCTTCCAAAAGTAACAGAAATCTACTTCCATCTTTACTTTTATTGATAGAGAGAAATTTGCTTATATGACATAGGCAGCTGCCTTTTCAAGATCATATCTCTTGGATGTGTCAAGGATGCCTATGCTCTGTGGCCATCTTTGTGATGCAGGCTATTTCTGGTGGTAGATTATACCTGGAGGGAATGAGGGCAGTGTTTACAGCTGACAGTGGTTTGGTGCTGATTTCTTCTGGTTACGCACAACACACCACCACTGTCTCCTGCCTTGTAAAATTGCCACCACCTGGCCTTATCTAATGTTTTAGCCTTGTTGGTGAAACTGTTTGTTTGCTAGAGTGGCTCATTGGAGTCTTTGAATCATTTAACTATGACTCCAAAGGGCAAACAATTTTAGGGGTGCCTATTCTGGTAGATAGGTAGAGGTGAAGTTCTGTCTACCTCTTTGGGTCATTGTAGATTTGACCTGGAACATTTCTAAGAGCAAACAATCTAAGGATTGGACAATATGTGACTATCTTATTTGCCATGTAGGCTTTTCCCCATGTATTTCATTCTCTGTCTTACACATATCTTCTCCTCTTCATGACCTTCTAGTTAAATCAAAGAGCCAAGACATGCAGTCTAGCAGTTACATGATGGTGCAAAGCAGAATAAGATTGAACATCCAAATGAGTGGCAAGCACAACAATTGTCAGAATTCACAGAACTGGATTATTGTTGAGGGTAAATTTAATATGGAAAGTGCTCTAGGAAGCTTTAGAATTTGGATTAGGCTTCAAAGGTTGAGCAGGATTTAGATAAGGAGTAAAATTTGTGCAGTACAGTTATAGGGGTATATGTGTGTTAAAATAGTATGAGTGAAAGCTTAGAAATGGACAGCTACTGGGAGTGGCCCTGACAGGGAAGATTTTGACAAGAAGGAGTAGGGGACAGTTTGGACAGGTAGAATGGAGACCATCCTGTGGCATTTAGTTTGGAAGCTTTGGGGATGTTCGTACAGATTTTCCTTCTGCAGCTGTAATAACAGCAGAATCACTAAAATCTGACTTGGATGGGAGTAGGGAGAGGTACTCACTGCTCTAGAAACAAGTTAAATCTAAAAAGCATTACAGTTCAAGATTTGTAGACACTAACCAGTATATATAAAATGAATAAACAACAAGTTTCTTCTGTATAGTACAGAGAACTATATTCAATATCTTATAGTAACCTGTAATAAAAAATATGAAAATGATTATATGCATGTATATGTAGACGGAAACATGCTGTACACCAGAAACTGACAAAACATTGGAAACTGACTATACTACAATAAAAATAAATAAAAAGCATCACAGGAAGATCCATTTACTGACAGTACAACAAGGAGACAAAAGTTCCTTTGTGAGAGTTTTGCTCTTTAAAACTAAGCAGGAACTTATGCTAAAGCAAAAGAAATTCCTCTTTTATGACGTGCATAAAAAACGAGTGAGCAAGAATGTGAGGCAGTCCTTGTGGACATTTCAAGGCATGGAATTTCCATGGCTTTAGAGCATCTCACAATCCTTTAGCATTCAATAATGTCTGTTGTAGAAGTGGGCCGCCCTTATAAGAGGTCGAATTTGAATATTGACCTTTTATAAGCTATTGATCTTAAGTCATCATAGGCTGACTTTATACATATGAAGGATGTTGGCCAGGTTGCTTCTAGAGTTTCAGATCAAGTTATCTTAAATAAGTATTAGTTCTGAAAGACTGGGAATAAGGATGGGTTATGACTTTTTAGTTTTTTTGTTTCCAAGGAATTCTCCCACTTGAAAACTTAGGTTTATAAAATTCCAAAAGAATCTGAAAAATAAAACTAAGTTCCAACTTAAAAAAGACATCATAAATGTTAATTCCAAACATTACCTAAGATAATACTTTAAGAATGATCTGTTACTAAACTGACTGCAGAAGATTATTTTTTAAATACTCTGCTTTGTTCCAAAGGCAACTATTAAAAGAGGTTGTTTAGTATTGAGGACCTTTCTTTGAGGCATTTTTTTTCAATAAATCATATTTAATGAACCTAAAGTGGAGAGAATTGATTAGCTTATAAAGATCAAAAGCTGGAAAGTTTTGGAGGCATGTAGAGAAGGGGGAGGGAAATCTTTGTCTATTTTTCATCGTTCCACCTAGGTAAGGTGAAGGAGTTGGGAAAGAAAGGAAAGCAGAGTATTTGTTAGACATCTCTCTTTGAGTAAGTGATGATTCGATGTTAGGGTCTATCACCTCACTGCCATCAACCTAAAGAATCATCTGAAAATGAATAGTGACAATGATGCCTGGTTCTTACATAAAGATATCTCTCTCCCCTTGTGTTTTTGGAAATCATTATCCTATACAATCAAAGTGGCAAATTGGAATAAGCCAACCTGGACTACATTAAGTAGCTGGTGACATTGGGTAAGTCACATGGATTCTCTGTACCTTACTTTTCTTTTCAATGAGGCTGCTCCTCTCAAAGGTCCATTTTCTGATCTAATTCCTTGTTTCATCCTCTAAACCTATGCCTCTAAAATTCTTTGATGTTTTCTATTTTATCTTAAAAATACGACATTTTCCACTCATCTATGATTGTCTCAATATAAAATAACATTTTATTTTTTATAAGAAATCACTTTTTTTCCAGTTTTATTGAAATATAATTGACATAAAACACTAATGTTTTAAGATATGTGTTGATTTGATATGATTATATATTGAAAAATTATTACCACCTTAGTGTTAAACACCTGTATCACATCACATAATTACCATTTCTTTTTTGTGGTAAAAACATTTAAGATCTACTCCTTTAACAACTTTCAAGTATAAAAAAATTAAAAATCAGTGAGTCCAGTGGATGCTATAATAATATGGGTCTTTTTTACCACATGACTTCTATAATCTCCTGGCATATAACAGTGTAATCCCAAAGGTACTTTAGTTTGGAGGGTAGAGGATTAAACATTGTGAGCTGATATCTGCTCTTACCAGTAAGGATAGGGTAGGTAATACTGTGGCAGGAAATAATCCCATGATTTTAATGATTTAAAATAATGAAGGCTATTTCTTCCTAATGGGAAATAGCCCCCACTGGTCAGCTGGGGAGCTCTGCTTGTTCTTAATCAGAGCCTAGGCAGAAGGAGGCTCCATCTCTGTACTTTTGTGATCCATGCTAGGCAAGGCAGGACAATGGAGATGTGGTGAATCATTCAGTGGTTCTTAAAGTCACTCACAGTTCTTTGACCACAAGTCACAAGGCCATGACCAACTGCAAAGAAGAATGAGGGAATGCTGTTCTAAAAAGTTCCATAAAACAAAAAGCCAGAAAAATGAGTATAGGACTAATGGTTGCCACTCAACTAAAATCAAGAATGGGACAGACAGAGGTGCCTAGGAAATAAGAACAGTTTTGGAGATGTCACCAGAAGGTGCCATTGGCCCTGGAGCCTCTTTACAAGGTGAACTGACACAATGAACTCCTTATTTGTGTTTTGCTTTACTGTTCAAACACGTTGCTTCACAGTATCTTTCTCCAAAGATTTTGAAGACTACAGTACAGTACGGTCCTGCTAGAATGATCCTAAGATCCCTGAGATCACTTCCAGAGACTACCTTGACTGAAGTTGTGGGGCTTTTAGAACCATTTGGCCATACATGACAGTCTCCTGCATGGCTTTCTCTCAAAGCATATTAAGTGTAGCCGTTGTCTCTGGATTTTACTAGTTTAAGTTTCAAAGGGCCACCTTATCTCTAAGTTCTTAGAAGGTACTCATTATCAAAAGAAGAGGGCATCCTCCTCGTTTTGATACTAAAGAATGAGGGAGGACCCTGAAGACACGTTTGCTGTGGAGGTTGTCTCTAGCCAGTCTAGCTAGGGTCCTTTTCAGTTGCTCTGGGACTCTAATGTCCTGTTGCATCATAGCTAAGTGCCATGCTAGTTTTACACATCTTCCTTCCAACTACAAAGTGTCTATTGACTATTAGGGAGCGTTTTCTGAGCACATCTTTTGTAACATGATGCCTGGCACTATAGAAAATCTGACATAAACTGAGCCACTTCTCTTTTTTTGAAACTCTTGGGATATTAAAAAATAAAGTAATGCCAAAAAGGATCATAGAAACTGTGATGAATTTAAAGTTGTTGGATGAAATTCTTCTTTTAAAACCTCTTGCCAGCATATGAAAGTCTAGGTATAATTTCATTTGGAGATATGGAAAATCTAAATTTGAGTCTTATTTTGAATATGAGGCTTATGCCAAATGGTTCTTTTGGATTCCCCATCCCCACTATCCCCATAGGTCCTGGAAGTAAGTGTAAGACATTCTGTCTGCCCTTGAGACACTCAAAAGTCAACTTGGGGAATCAGTATTAAAAATAGTAATACAGGTGGGTATATAATAAAGTGCTTAGTTGGCAGCAGATACTGGATGTAATTTTTAGAGTTCAGAAAATGGAGGAATCGTTGTGGGTTAGAGTATTTGAGAATGCTTTCATGGAAGAGTTGGGTTAAAAGGATTTTCGGAACAGCAACAACAAGAAGATAATTGACTTCCTCCTATAAATTTACATTCAAATAAAACTTGTTCTACTTTACCAGTTTTACTTGTTGGTCTAATCTCAGCCCCCAAAGCTCTGGATCTGAGCTCTTTTGAAATCCTGTATAATTTAAGCCCTGTGTTGCTGTCCCTCTGAAGTTGGCTAATATGTGAACCAATAGCCACCAGGGATGCAGATCTGAGAGAAAACAATGGACTCTGCTTACTCTTCCCTTTGAGTCCAGGAGGGAGCTAATAACTTTCCTTCCCCTGGCATGCAAAACCTTGCAGGGGATGAGCAGCATGGATGACTGAAATGATGTAGCAAGCCTTCTGGAGGGGCTTCTAAAGCTCTTCTGTCTTTGAAGTAAGTCAGGATACCTCATGTGGAGCTATCCCAAGCATGATGGGACCAGACCCACAAAACATTCTTGCTGTAGTGGGGCTGTGAGCATCCCCTACAGCCTCCTCTTTAGACGGCAGGAGCCCAGGGAGCACTCCCCATGGAGTCCCCAAGTCTGTAAGAGCAGGAAAGAGCAGTTACCACCCATTGAATCCTGTTCCCCAATGTGATGCTGACTGGAGGCAGAGAGGGCTCATCAGACTGAACTTTCTTCCCTTCTAAGAGGATATTTTTTCCTCTTTAAACCAAATTTAGATTTTTTTTTTTTTGAAAATGAATTTTTAGACTCTGGTTTTAGTTAGAAATTTCCATAGGGAACAATAGAACTATAGTACATTTGTAATTTAAAACTTTGCATTGTTGATGAAGTCTTGAAAATAACAAGACTAGGCAACCCAAACATCTGTTACTTTCAATTTTTTCTCTCTTAACCTGCAGCAAACTTGTTGCCCTGATCTTGGAAAGTGGGCACTGTCTCTGATCAGTATTTTAAGGAACTTTGGAGTGCACAAGAAAATACAGATAAGATTCTCTGCTCCAAATTCATAACGCATTGCAGATTGAACTGTGGGTTTCTGAAACAATGAAAAATGGTTGTGCGTTTTAAAGCAATTTGAAGGAACAGTCCCCAGTCCTTGATTTAGGGTATTTAAATTAATGTTAGTCACAACATAAAGCTCAAGTTCAAAATTTGTGTCTCCCTCCGATTATCACACATCAGATTATTTGAAATGGAGACAAAACTGAATTTCTCTGAGGGGAAATGCAATGCTATTTTGATGATCAAAACTCCCAGCACTCACTGAGCTGGGGCATAGAATACACTAGCTGCTTGGGCATAGCTTCTGAGTCACCAAGAACTGGCAGCTCTCTGCATAGGCCCAGGAGAGCCATGGATATACAGGTTACTTTGGTGTTGGTAAAGCATTCACATCCTGGAACAAACCCCAATATGCCACTAATATTATTAATATTATTATTTATTATTATTATTATTATTATTATTATTAATTATTATTATTATTATTATCATCATCATCATCATCATTTTCTGGCAAAGACAAATGTGACATTAAGATGCTTACTGTTTAACAAAAGTGCTATTACTATATAAGCTGTCAAGAAATTATCACCTTGCTCAAAATTTTAAAGGCCATTTTCTTCCCCTTTCACAATTTCCTTCTGACACACCTGTTTTGTGCAATCTGCAGCCTGGTGGTGCTGGGAGGAGACTATGTGTAGGGGAGGAAAGACTTCCTCTACTCTCCTAGGCTTGATGGCTGGGTCTACGAGATAAATGGACAATATACAGATTAATAATACATTATATAAATTTATTGTTAATATTACATGTAAGGGAGCATCACAGGAAAAAAAAAGTAAATACCTCCCCCAAATGGTGAGATTTGAGAGCTTATATACTGTCTTAATAGGGGAGAAGAAAGGAAAATGTAGGCCACTTAGGGGAGAGTAAATGATTTTTAGGAAAGATATAAGGCACTTAGAACAATAGATGGGAAGTATGATTGTTTCTGACAAAAATCTGTCTGGGAGTGATGTGGATTTAGAGTCTCCTCTCCGGTGATGAGTCAGTCTTCCCTGGTTGATGAAGTTCTTGTGGAGGTGGTAGGGAGGTTTATGACAGTTAAGTTCCTTTTAAAGGATCTTTCTTCTCGCAGTTAAGGGGAGTTCAGAGAAAGGGGAGGTCCTGGGCTGGTCTAGCTAAGAATGAAGGATAGACAGGTGTGCAGGCTTGGTCTGGCACTGTCTCTAAAGGACAAGATACAGAGATCTTGGGATCTGAAGTCAGATGCTCCAGGGAAGCTTGAAGTTAAGGGGTAAAGCAATGGCTTCCAAGCCTCTGAGCTTCTGCTAGATGCTTTGCTAGACTGACAAGGTTCTACGTCTTTTCAGTGCTCTGTCCCTTGGGGAGACTTTTAGGTCTTAAGTAGTCATCTCTGCTTGGCTCCTCAGCTTCACAGTGGGCTGTTTTTTCACAGTGGACCATTTCCTCTTGTTAAGGGGAGTGCTGATCTCCCTGGGAGCAGCTATGGAGAGAATATTCCAATTTCCTTTTTCTCCCCCTGCATTCTGTAAGACGTCATTCTTGTCACTTTGAAAAATGAACTGTTTCTTCTTGATTCTTAGAGCCAAGAGTTTTTCCCTACTTCTCTTATGAACTAATGACTTCTGATATTGTGTGTATCATATGTCTGAATCAGTATTTAAAACTTGATTACTATTAGTTTGGAAATCTAGAGTCTGACTTTCATAGCAACTAAGGTATTTTCATCTTTGCAGCAAGTACTGCTTAGTATTCTACCATGCTTTCTTCTTCAGTTGTATTCTTATGATGGCTATATCCACCTGCTAACTCAAACCAATGTAATGGCCTGTGTGACTGGAGGATTGCTGTGTCAATGTGAGAAGAGTTTTCTTTATCTCTGGTGTCACTGTAGATTGTTTTCCACATGAGCAGCATCTCAAATATAGTTTACTAATTTGGTACTGTGTTTTATGAATATAAAAGGTAGTTGAAAAACAGGTTTGCCAGAGAATAAGGAAACAAGTTAATGGCCAGCCCCTACTTTCTCTTGCTTCAGAAGTGAAAAATGTTTTTCATCATTGTTAATTACAGTCAAAAACACCACAAATTTAAGCAGAATTCCATGCAACTTCAGAAATACTTTAAAATAATAAATTTCACTTTAAAAGGTATAGAGAATTCCTGATTTCAGTAATTGCTCTCCATCAGTCATGTAACATAGCTTATCTTTTCTCCCATTCACTCCATGTTCTGCCCCAAGAGTACCTATCTCTTCATCTTTGCCCATCACTTGCATTTTCTGTGTTCTAGGATACTTTTGAGATCATCACTCCTTTCTCACCTACATTCTCACCTACATTGTGATCTCTAACATCAACCTTTATAGCATTTGTGTACACATAACCTTCTCCAGAGGAAAATTTCTGGTGCCCTTAGGTTACTGGATGTCAACTTAATTGCATATGTCTTCCTTACCCTTAGGCCTTGTCCTTGGCTTTGCTTTCACAGATACATTCATACACAGGGTTATGTTCACATGATAAATACGTGTTCATACACATGTATGCAAGTTAATTTACATGACACTTAGTAAAATTGTGTTGAATCAATTACACTGAAGAAAGTGTGTGTGTGCATAGGGGATGGTTTATTTTGCTTGTGCTGTATGGAAGCAGGTACTAAGGCGAGTTTTCTTGGTTCCTGAAGTTTCTATTGGGTACCACCAGACATTTTGCTTTCTGGATAATTCCTTTTCAAAAAGTTTGAAGAAAAGTTGAACAGCAATTTTGACTTACCTGTAGGTGGAAAAAAGAATAATTTTTACACTTTATAGTAATTTTGGATTTTTCACACGTGAATAATTCTATGAGCTTTCAAAGCAAACACTTAAGAATTTCCTGTTCTTTAGATGGAAATGGTTGAAAGTAATACCATGTTTGTATTTTGCTTTCTGTAATTATAACTATATACACATTATTATGTATTTGTCTAATCAATATCACTAGGAATTTATAATTGATTTGTTGCTTACTTTATTGCCTTTTTTAAATCTGTCTGAAGTCTGTATCTTAGGCACAAAGAAAATACTCTTTCTTTTTGAATCTCTGGAAAATCCACTTATTTGCTTTTAATGCTGGAAAAATTTTTATTTTATTTTTTGTTCAAATAGGCATTTATTTTAAGTTGAAAGATAAAGCATACTTCTTTTCCAAATGTCTATTCTTTAATATTACCTTCAGCTGTGTTCTGTGTGGGAACTGGCTCATTGTCTTCCTCACCCCACCCACTTTGCCCCAGAATGGTTAGCATTTAGTCAGCATTGGTCTTTTATGTACGTGACAACATGTCCAGAAAATTTATGATAGCGTAAAGCCTTGTGCAGGGGATTAGATAGTCTCTCCCTTAGAAAGTGGAATGTCTACTAACTGGTAAGAATAAGCCCCCCCCCCTTTTTTTTGGTATTGGGAGAATTTTAGGAGTTCTGAAGACTAGGAGGAAAAAAAAAAATCTCTCCTAGTCTGAGAATACTGTGTTGAGGAAAGTTTGGCAATTGAGTGAAAAAAAAAAAAAAAGAAAGACACTGTTTTATGATTCTGAGACTGGGATATAGCTGTTTTTAGTAGGCTATTAAAATCTAGAATAGCCTCCTTTTATTTCTTGGAGAAATAAATCAACTGCAAAAAGGTACGACTTTCAAACCATAATAATAAAGACTGAATTTTAACTTATGAGGTCATGCAGTAGTCCTACTGACTCAACTCTAACTCAGTATTTTCCCAAGCTGGATATTAAGTATTATTTTAGAATGTAGTGAAACAAACATGTAGAACATAGGAAAAATATTATTACATCAACCTCATGTTTGATGTTTCCCTGCTTCTCTGTGTAGAGTTTGTAACTGCAGTCTTACTCTAAGCAGCAGCACTGCATCTCTGAACATGTGTGTGTCCCCAGATTATTTGAGACAGATGTTAACAAACTGGGACCACAGGCTAACTCTGGACCATCACTTGTTTTTGTAAATAAAGTATTATTGGACATAGTCATGCCCATTCATTTTAGCCTCTCCTATGACAGCTTTCAAGTTGAACAGCAGAGTTGAGTAGTTGTATGGTTGGCAAAGTGAGAAATTTTCTGGCCCTTAGAGAAGAAGCTTGCCAACCCCTTATCTAAGATACCAATTTTCTCTTTTCTTTCACTGATGTTTTCACAGAAAACTTTAAATAATATATATTTTCCCTCCTGTGTCTAACCTTCTTTTTGAAAGCAAAACTAAAAGCAAAACAAAGACCAAACCAAGCAAAACCCAAAAACAAAAAGAAAGTCTTTACAAAAGACTGTCAACCTCACAGGATCATGAAATAGTCTTTTTATAATATGCTGATGTTGTTGACACAACATTGTAAACTAACTATAACTCAATAAAAAAAAGTAAAATATGCTGATGTTAATTAAAAATTTTATTCTTGTCCAGGTAGCATAGCGAAAAAAGAGTTATAGTATAGGAGTCAAAGAACTTATGTTCCTATTTCAAATTTGCCATTCTCTAACTCAGGGGCTAGCAAATTTTTTTGGTGAAGGGCAAGATAATAAATACTTCGGGCTTTGTGAACCACATTTATTTTATTTTTGCAAAACAGGAAGTGCCTGGATTTGTTCTGCCATCTGTAGTTGGACTACCCCTGCTCTAACTCGAGTGCTCCTGATAAGGCAAAACCTAACTGGGCAGCATTTTCAGGAGACTGAAATCAACAATACCTTCCAGTTTTAGTATCTTCCTATCTTATAAATGAAAGCCAATTTTTATGGTTGACTACATTTAACATGGATCATTTTCTTACCACATGGAAAGAAGAGTCAGAATAATATGTGATGTGGCATGGGATAGAAACTCAAGTTTTACATTTCCTGGTATATGAATTTCTATTGCTTTGTGATAAATTGATTCTGAACTTAGAAGTGTAAAAACAACTCTTTAATCTTACTGTCAGTTTTGCAAGTCACAAATTCAGGAAAGGCTTGATTAGGCAGTTTTCACTTGAGGTTTCTCATGAACCTCCATGGGCTGGACATCCAAGATAGCTGGCAGTTGATGCTGGTCATCAAATGGGAGCTTAGCTGAGACTGTTGATTGGAGTGCCTACATATGGCCTCCTCACCAGGGACATCTCAAAGTGGTCCAGCTTTTCACCCCAAAGTGAGCATCCCCAAGGAATGGGGTAGAAGCTGCATGACCTATTCTGACCTACCCTGGGAAGTCTGTATGTACTCTATTAGTTAAAGCAGCCATATTTTTCTCAGATTTAAGTGGAGGAGAGTTAGACCCCTCTCCCAATATGAGGAATGTCAAAGACATTTGGGGCCATATTTTAAAATCACCACACCCAGCTTTGATAATTTTTAAATTTATAACACTAACATGGAATTAGTAGAATTTTTATATCTGCTATTTTATAATTAACCAGTTTTTAAGGCAAAATATCTTAATTTGGATCTTCCATCCAAATGGAAATGATATACATATATATATATATACATACACACACATACACAATAAAATATTATACAACCTTAAGGAAATCCTGCCATTTGTGACAATATGGATGAACCTGTAAAACATTAATCTGAAATAAGGCAGACTCAGATACTTCATGATCTCACTTATTTGTGGAATCTAAAAAGGTGAAACTCATAGAAACAGAGCAGAATGGTAGTAGCCAGGGCCTACGGGGTGGGGGAAATGGGGATATGGTAGTCAAATGATATAAACTTTCAGTTACAGGATGAATAAGTTCTGGGGACCTAATGTAGAGCACAGTGACGATAGTTAATAAATTATTGTAAACTCAAAACTTGCGGAAAGAGTAGACCGTAAGTGTTCTCATCACATACATAAAAGAAGAAAAAAGAGAACTATGTGAGGTGATGGATATTTTGATAAGCTTTATTAATCATTTCAAAATGTAATCACTTCAAAATGTGTATGTATATGATAATATCAAACTGTATACCTTAAATATGTGCAATTTTTGTCAACAGTACCTCAATAAATCTGGGAATAAAACAGAAAAATGAGGTTAGAGAAGAAGTGTTGTTGATAGGGAGCTCATGTAGGCCTTATCAGCCGTGGGAAGGAGTTTGGATTTCACTGAGTAAAGAGGGAAGTAATTACAAAGTTTTTGAGCAGAGTAGTGATATTCTGGGACTTAGATTTTTTTTCAACCCTAAGTTTTTGAGGCAAAGTTTTTAAACTAAATATAGTTGATATAGAAAATTATATTAGTTTCAGGTGCACTGCATAATGATTTGACATTTGCATATATTATAAAATGATCACCACAATCCAGTAACAATCTGTCTCCATACAAAGTTAATACACTATTATTGACCATATTCCTTATGCTGTATATTACATCTTCATGACTTATTGTTATATAACTGGGGTTTGTACTTATAATCCCTTTCCCGCTTCCCTACCACCCTCCTGTCTGGCAGCCACCCACTTGTTCTCTGTGTCTGTGAGTCTGTTTTTGTTTTGTTTTGCTTGTTTGTTTTGTTTTTTAGATTCTAAATATAAGTGAGATCATGCAGTATTTGTCTTTCTCTGTCATATTCACTTATTTTGCCCTCTAGGTCCATCCATGTTGTTGCAAATGACAAGGTTTTATTTTTGTTAATAGCTGAGTAATGTATGTGTGGGTGTGTGTCTCTGTAGTACATCTTCTTTATCCGTTTATCTACTGATGGACATTTAAGTAGGTTGCTTCCATAACTGAGGTGGATATATCCTTTTGAATTAGTGTTTTTTGTTTTTGGGTTAAATACCCAAAATTTCACCGAAAGTGAAATTGCTGAATCATATGGAAGTTCTGTTTTTAATTTTTTGAGGTACTACTGTATTTGCTTCTCTAATGAACAGTCCCACCAACATTGCATGAAGGTTCCCTTTTACCACATCCTTGCCACCATTTTTTATTCACTGTCTTTTTGATGATAGCTATTCTGACAGGTGTGATATTTTATTGTGGTTTTGATTTGCATTTCCCTAATGGCTAGTGATGTTGAGCATCTTTTGATGTGTATGTTGGCCATCTGAAAGTCTTTGGAAAAATGTCTATGCAGGTCTTATCAATTTTTAATTGGAAAGTTTTATTTTTTAATGTTGAGTTGTATGCGTTCTTTATGTATTTTGAAAATAGACACCTTATTGAATATATCATTTGCAAATGTATTCTACCATTTAGTAGGCTGCCTTATTTTGTTGGTAGTTTAATGTGCTGTGTAAAAGCTTTTTTTAGTGATGTAGTCCCTTTTGTTTATTTTTGTATTTGATTCCCCTGCTTGGGGAGACATTCAAAAAAATATTGCTAAGATGAATGTCTAAGAACATACTGCCTATGTTTTTGTCTAGGAGTTTTATGGCTTCAGGTCTTACATTTAAGTCTTTAATCCATTTTAAGTTTATTTTTGTATGTGGTATGAGACAGTAGTCCAGTTTGATTCTTTTGCATATAGCTGTCTAGTTTTCTCAACACCAAAGATGGAAAAGACTGTCTTTTTCCTATAGTATATTCTTCCCTCCTTTGTTGTAGGTTAATTGATTATGTAAGTGTGCATTTATTTCTAGGCTCTTTATTTTGTTCCGTTGATTTAGGTGTCTGTTTTGGTGCCAGTACCATATGGTTTTGATTACTGTAGCTTTGTAGTTTAGTTTGAAATCGGGGATTGTGAACTTACAATTTTATTCTTCTTTCTCAAGATTGTTTTGGCTCCTCAGGGTCTTTCGTGTTTTAGTTATTCTAGTTCTATGAAAAAATGCCATTGATCTTGTGATAGAGATTGCACTGAATCTGTAGATTGCCTTGGGTAGTATAATTATTTTAACAATACTAATTCTTCTAGTCCATGAGCATGACACATCTTTCATTTTGTATCATCTTCAATTTCTTTCTTCAGTATCTTATAGTTATCTGAGTACAAATCATTTACCTCCTTGGTTAGATTTATTCCTAGGTATTTTATACTTTTTAATGCAATTATAAATGGGATCCTTTTCTTAATTTCTCTTTCTGATAGTTTGTTTTCAGTGTATAGAGACATAACAAGTTTATCTAAATTTTGTATCCTGCAACTTTACAGAATACATTTATTAATTCTAATAGTTTTTTGGTGGTGTCTATAAGATTCTCTGTATATAGCAGTATCAAGTCATCTGCAGTTACAGTATTACTTTTTCCTTTCCAATTTGAATTCCTTTTATTTATTTTTCTTGTCTGATTGCTATGGCTAGGAGTGCCGATACTATGTTTAAAAAAAAAAAAAGGTGACAAGAGTGGGCATCCATGTCTTGTTCCTGATCATAGAGGAAATGTTTTCAGCTTTTCACTGTTGAGTGTGATGTTAGCTGTGGGCTTACCATATACAGCCTTTACTATGCTGAGGTATGTTTCCTCTATACCCACTTTGTTGAGAATTTTTATTATAAATTGATGTTGAATTTTATCAAAAGATTTTTCCTGCATCTATTGAGGTGATCATATAATTTTTATTCTTCAATTTGTTAAGTGGTGTATCACATTGATTTTGTGGATGCTGAAACATCCTTGCCTCCCTGGGATACATCCTATTTGATCTTGGGATATGATCCTTTTAATGTATCATTGAATTTGATTTGCTGATATCTTGTTGAAGATTTTTATATACATGTTCATCAGGGATATTGGCCTGTAATTTTCTTTTTTGTGTGATGTCTTTGTCTTATTTGCTATCTGGTTGATGCTGGCTTTATAAAATGAGCTCAGAAGCATTTCTTCCTCTTCATTTCATTATTATTATTTTTTTTTGTGGGGGTGGAGGGTGGGGAAAATTGTTTGAAAAGGATAGGCATTAACCCCTCTTTAAATGTTTGGTAGAATTCACCTGTGAAGTCATCTGGTCCTTTTGTTTCTTGGGAGGTTTTTTTTTTTTTTTTTTTTTTTTTTTAAATTCCTGATTCAACTTCATTACTGGTAATTTGTTTATACTTTCTATTTCTTCCTGATTTAGTCTGGGGAGATTTCTTCTAGGCTGTATAATTGTTCATAGTAATCTCTTATAACCTTTTGTATTTTTGTGGTTTAAGTTGTAGCTTCTCTTTGATTTCTAATTTTATTGAGTTGGGCCCTCTCCCTTTGTTTCTGGTTAAGTCTGGTTAAAGGTTTATCAATTTCTTTTTAAAGAAGCAGCTGTTAGATTCTTTGATTAAAAAAAAGTTGTTTTTTTTTTTTTTTAGTTTTTTAATTTATTTCTGCTCTGATCTTTGGGTTTTATTTCTTCTTCTTTTTCTAGTCTCTCCAATTATAAGATTAGATTGTTTATGTGAGATGCTTATTTTTTTCCTGAGTCAGGCTTATATTACTATAAGCTTCCCTCTTAGAACTGCTTTTGCTGTGTTCCATAGATTTTTGGATCATTGTTTTTCCATTTTCATTAGCCTCCAGGTATTTTCTGATTTTCCTTTTGATTTCTTTAGTGACCCATTGGTTGTTTAATAGCATATTGTTTAGCCTCTTCATGTTGGTGTTTTTTGGCAGTTTTTTCTTGTAATTGATTTCTAGTCTCATACTGTTATGAAAAGAAAAGATGCTTGATAAGATTTCAATTTTCTTAAATTTACTTAGACTTGTTTTGTGGACTAGCATGTGTTCTATCCCAGAGAATGTTCTTTGTCTACTTAAAAAGAATGTGTATTCTGCTGCTTTTGGATGGAATTATGTGTATCTATTAAGTCTATCTGGTCTAACATGTTTTTTAAGGCCTGTGTTTCCTTATTGATCTTCTGTCTGGATGATTTGCCCACTGATATAAATGGGGTGTTAAAATTCCCTTTTGTTATTGTGTACCTGTCAGTTTCTCCTTTTGTGTTTGTTAACGTTTGCTTTATATATTTAGGTACTTTTATGTTGGCTGCATGTATATTTATAATTGTTACATCTTGTTGGGTCAATTCCTTTTCATTATGTAACACCCTTATTTGTCTCTTGTTATAGTCTGTGATTTTGTCTGATATAAGTGTTGCTACCCCAGCTTTCTTTTTGTTTCCATTTACATGGAATATCCTTTCCCATCCTCTCACTTTTAGTCTGTGTGTGTCTTTAGATTTGAAGTGAGTCTCTTGTAGGTAGCATATATATATATGGGTATTGTTTTTGTATCTATTCAGCTACTCTGTGTCTCTTGATTGGAGCCTTTAGTCCATTTACATTTAATTATTGATAGGTATACACTTACTGCCATTTTGTTAATTGTTTTGGGGTTCTTTTGTAGTTTTTTTGTTCCATTCTTCTTTTGCTCTCTTCCTTTGTGATTTAATGACATCTTTAGTGTTATTTTTGGATTCCTTTCTCTTTTGTGTGTGTGTATATCTATCACAAGTTTTTGATTAGTGACTACCATGAGGTTCATATATAATAATTATATGCATAATATATATTTGATTAGTATAAGTTGATGATGTCTTAAGTTAATGTATTCTAACAGTTCCCCACCCACGTTTAATGTTTTGACATGATAGTTTACATTTGTTTTGTGTATCCCTTAACTGCTTATTTTGGATATAGATGATTTTACTACATTTGTCTTTCAGTCATCCTACTAGTTTTATAAGTTAAGTCTACTACCTTTACTGTATGTTTGCCTTTACCAGAGATTTTTCCTTTTTGTAATTTCCATATCTCTAGTTGTGTTTTTTCTTTTCCATTTAGAGAAGTCCCTTTAACATTTCTTGTAAAGCTGGTTTAGTACTACTGAACACTTTTAGCTTTTGCTTGTCTGTAAAATTCTTTATCGCTCCTTCACATCTGAATGATAGCCTTCAAAGTAGAGTATTCTTGGTTGTAGGTTTTTTTCTTTCCTGTATTCATTTCTTTGAGTACATCATGTCACTCCCTCTGGCCTGCAAAATTTCTGCTGAAAAGTCAGCTCTTATGGAAGTTCCCTTGTTTGTAACTAGCTGATTTTCTCTTTCTACTTGTAAGATTCTGTTTATTTAATTTTTACTGTTTTAATTATAATATGTCTTGGTGTAGACCTCTTTGGGTCCATCTTGCTTTAAGACTGTTTTTGTTTCCTGGACCTGGATGTCTTGTTTTCTTTCTCAGGTTAGGAAAGTCAGCCTTTATGTCTTCAAATATGTTTTATGCC